>NW_027120447.1:15000-25000 GCF_038355195.1 Osmerus mordax | reverse complement strand
GGGTATGGCTCAGGGGCTCGCTGGGGCTTCAAAACGGCCAAGAAAAAAAAAATGACCCAAAACACGCCACCTACCGGCCGCTCGCGGGTGCCCGGGGTCGGGGTATGGGTCTAGCCTGTGCCGGGGCTTCAAATATGGAGAAAAAAAAAATTTCAAAAAAAGGGCCCCCATCGGCCCCCCGGGTAGTGCCGGGGTCGGGGGGCATGATTCTGGGGCGCCCCAGAGCCAAGTAGGCGCCTGGAGGAAAGGAAAAAAAAACTTTAACTTTTTTTTGACCACCAGGGGTGGGGGGGTCTCATGCCCCATCGGGTGCCCGCCCCGAGTGCCTCTCAGGCGGATACATTTTCACCCGTGTGCGGGAGACACATATGGTGCATGGTCCGTGTATACACCATATGTGTAGTATGGGCAAAACCACTGTAAAGTCATACTGCCATTGACTTCCATTCATTTTCCCAGGATGACTTATATACTCTATGGTAGCTGTCTGGTGGACTGGGGGCCGCGACAATGTTACGCTTGTAAGTCAGAAGCTGGGAAATGCACTGCGAAGCTGGGAAAACCGTTTTTCGAGCTCATTTTCGGTTCCGCCCAACGGATTTTGATCAAAATAGGCTCATTCGAAAGGTATTAACCGGGGGCACACGGAAAACCGGGACTAATAACGCGCACGTGCGCGTGCGCGAAACGGGAAGCAAAAGAAAACTTCAATCGGAGCTACAACCGTGAACCGTCGCAGATAGGGCGGAAATTTCAACGCACGTCGCTGCGTCTCACTCCAACTTAAATAACAAAACTGTCCCCAGCGAAATCGGTTGGATAAAACGGAAACGGGAAGCGAAAGAAAACGTTAAACGTCAACACCGAAATGGCTATCGTCAATTCCAATGTGAAAACAACTCGCACGTATGTGTCTTACTCTAAAGCAGTGTATAAAACTATCCCCAGCCAAATCAGAGCTACGCAACGAAAACGGGAAGCGAAACAAAACTTTAAACGGAGCTACCGAATTGGAAATCATCAATCCTGGGAAAATAACAACTCACACGTGTGCCCCTTATTCTAACTTGAATTTAGAAACCGTCCTCAACAAAATCCCACGTTCGGGTGAATAACTGTGAATTTTAAGGCACATGCCTCTCTGGGCTGGGAGAGTGCATTCAAATAGGAGAAATTGGCTTCATTTAGAGGCATCTCCACTTAGGGACGTCGTAGCACCTTAACTCGGGTGGCGTTGGAAAGGTCTGGTCCAGGGGAACACGGGCGTGTCAAGTTTGCCACGCGCACGCGCATCCCCGCTAAACAGGGGCCAAAACAAAACTTTAAACGGAGCTACCGAATTGGAAACCATCAATCCTGGGAAAATAACAACTCACACGTGTGCCCCTTATGCTAACTTGAATTTAGAAACCGTCCTCAACAAAATCCCACGTTCGGGCGCAAAACTGCACGTTTGAGGCCACATTTTCAATGATGCTGGAAACTTACATTCAAAGCTGGGAAAATGTGCTCATCTACAGGCATCCCCACTTAGGGACGTCGTAGCACCTTGACTCGGGTGGCGTTGGAAAGGTCTGGTCCAGGGGAACACGGGCGTGTCAAGGTTGCCACGCGCACGCGCATCCCCGCTAAACAGGAGCCCAAACAAAACTTTAAACGGAGCTACCGAATTGGAAACCATCAATCCTGGGAAAATAACAACTCACACGTGTGCCCCTTATGCTAACTTGAATTTAGAAACCGTCCTCAACAAAATCCCACGTTCGGGCGCAAAACTGCACGTTTGAGGCCACATTTTCAATGATGCTGGAAACTTACATTCAAAGCTGGGAAAATGTGCTCATCTACAGGCATCCCCATTTAGGGACGTCGTAGCACCTTGACTCGGGTGGCGTTAGAAAGGTCTGGTCCAGGGGAACACGGGCGTGTCAAGGTTGCCACGCGCACGCGCATCCCCGCTGAACAGGAGCCCAAACAAAACTTTAAACGGGGCTACGGAAAAGGGGAGGGCTTTTTCGGGGACAACCACCACTCACCTCGGTTCCCCCCATCCCAACTTGAATTTAGAAACCGTCCCCAGCCAAATCCCACGTTCGGGGGCAAAACTGCTCGTTTGAGGCCACATTTTCAATGATACTGGAAACTTACATTCAAAGTTGGGAAAAGGTGTTCATTTACAGGCATCTCCACTTAGGGACGTCGTAGCACCTTAACTCAGGCGGCGTTAGAAAGGTCTGGTCCAGGGGAACACGGGCGTGTCAAGGTTGCCACGCGCACGCGCATCCCCGCTAAACAGGAGCCCAAACAAAACTTTAAACGGGGCTACGGAAAAGGGGAGAGCTTTTTCGGGGACAAACACCACTCACGTCGGTGCCCCCTGTTCCAACTTGAATTTAGAAACCGTCCTCAACAAAATCCCACGTTCGGGTGAATAACTGTGAATTTTAAGGCACATGCCTCTCTGGGCTGGGAGAGTGCATTCAAATAGGAGAAATTGGCTTCATTTAGAGGCATCCCCACTTGGGGACGTCGTAGCACCTTAACTCAGGTGGCGTTAGAAAGGTCTGGTCCAGGGGAACACGGGCGTGTCATGTTTGCCACGCGCACGCGCATCCCCGTTGAACAGGAGCCCAAACAAAACTTTAAACGGGGCTACGGAAAAGGGGAGGGCTTTTTCGGGGACAACCACCACTCACCTCGGTGCCCCCCATCCCAACTTGAATTTAGAAACCGTCCCCAGCCAAATCCCACGTTCGGGGGCAAAACTGCACGTTTGAGGCCACATTTTCAATGATACTGGAAACTTACATTCAAAGTTGGGAAAAGGTGTTCATTTACAGGCATCCCCACTTGGGGACGTCGTAGCACCTTAACTCAGGCGGCGTTAGAAAGGTCTGGTCCAGGGGAACACGGGCGTGTCAAGGTTGCCACGCGCACGCGCTTCCCCGCTGAACAGGAGCCCAAACAAAACTTTAAACGGGGCTACGGAAAAGGGGAGGGCTTTTTCGGGGACAACCACCACTCACCTCGGTGCCCCCCGTCCCAACTTGAACTTAGAAACCGTCCCCAGCGAAATCCCACGTTCGGGCGAATAACTGTGAATTTTAAGCCCCTTTTCCTCTCAAGCTGGAAACGTGCAAAGTTGGGAAAAGGTGTTCATTTACAGGCATCTCCACTTAGGGACGTCGTAGCACCTTAACTCAGGCGGCGTTAGAAAGGTCTGGTCCAGGGGAACACGGGCGTGTCAAGGTTGCCACGCGCACGCGCATCCCCGCTGAACAGGAGCCCAAACAAAACTTTAAACGGGGCTACGGAAAAGGGGAGGGCTTTTTCGGGGACAACCACCACTCACCTCGGTGCCCCCCATCCCAACTTGAATATAGAAACCGTCCCCAGCCAAATCCCACGTTCGGGGGCAAAACTGCTCGTTTGAGGCCACATTTTCAATGATACTGGAAACTTACATTCAAAGTTGGGAAAATGTGCTCATCTACAGGCATCCCCACTTGGGGACGTCGTAGCACCTTGACTCAGGCGGCGTTGGAAAGGTCTGGACCAGGGGAACACGGGGGTGTCAAGTTTGCCACGCGCACGCGCTTCCCCGCTGAACAGGAGCCCAAACAGAACTTTAAACGGGGCTACGGAAAAGGGGAGGGCTTTTTCGGGGACAACCACCACTCACCTCGGTGCCCCCCATCCCAACTTGAATATAGAAACCGTCCCCAGCCAAATCCCACGTTCGGGGGCAAAACTGCTCGTTTGAGGCCACATTTTCAATGATACTGGAAACTTACATTCAAAGTTGGGAAAATGTGCTCATCTACAGGCATCCCCACTTGGGGACGTCGTAGCACCTTAACTCAGGCGGCGTTAGAAAGGTCTGGTCCAGGGGAACACGGGCGTGTCAAGGTTGCCACGCGCACGCGCTTCCCCGCTGAACAGGAGCCCAAACAAAACTTTAAACGGGGCTACGGAAAAGGGGAGGGCTTTTTCGGGGACAACCACCACTCACCTCGGTGCCCCCCGTCCCAACTTGAACTTAGAAACCGTCCCCAGCGAAATCCCACGTTCGGGCGAATAACTGTGAATTTTAAGCCCCTTTTCCTCTCAAGCTGGAAACGTGCAAAGTTGGGAAAAGGTGTTCATTTACAGGCATCTCCACTTAGGGACGTCGTAGCACCTTAACTCAGGCGGCGTTAGAAAGGTCTGGTCCAGGGGAACACGGGCGTGTCAAGGTTGCCACGCGCACGCGCATCCCCGCTGAACAGGAGCCCAAACAAAACTTTAAACGGGGCTACGGAAAAGGGGAGGGCTTTTTCGGGGACAACCACCACTCACCTCGGTGCCCCCCATCCCAACTTGAATATAGAAACCGTCCCCAGCCAAATCCCACGTTCGGGGGCAAAACTGCTCGTTTGAGGCCACATTTTCAATGATACTGGAAACTTACATTCAAAGTTGGGAAAATGTGCTCATCTACAGGCATCCCCACTTGGGGACGTCGTAGCACCTTGACTCAGGCGGCGTTGGAAAGGTCTGGACCAGGGGAACACGGGGGTGTCAAGTTTGCCACGCGCACGCGCTTCCCCGCTGAACAGGAGCCCAAACAGAACTTTAAACGGGGCTACGGAAAAGGGGAGGGCTTTTTCGGGGACAACCACCACTCACCTCGGTGCCCCCCATCCCAACTTGAATATAGAAACCGTCCCCAGCCAAATCCCACGTTCGGGGGCAAAACTGCTCGTTTGAGGCCACATTTTCAATGATACTGGAAACTTACATTCAAAGTTGGGAAAATGTGCTCATCTACAGGCATCCCCACTTGGGGACGTCGTAGCACCTTAACTCAGGCGGCGTTAGAAAGGTCTGGTCCAGGGGAACACGGGCGTGTCAAGGTTGCCACGCGCACGCGCTTCCCCGCTGAACAGGAGCCCAAACAAAACTTTAAACGGGGCTACGGAAAAGGGGAGGGCTTTTTCGGGGACAACCACCACTCACCTCGGTGCCCCCCGTCCCAACTTGAACTTAGAAACCGTCCCCAGCGAAATCCCACGTTCGGGCGAATAACTGTGAATTTTAAGCCCCTTTTCCTCTCAAGCTGGAAACGTGCAAAGTTGGGAAAAGGTGTTCATTTACAGGCATCTCCACTTAGGGACGTCGTAGCACCTTAACTCAGGCGGCGTTAGAAAGGTCTGGTCCAGGGGAACACGGGCGTGTCAAGGTTGCCACGCGCACGCGCATCCCCGCTGAACAGGAGCCCAAACAAAACTTTAAACGGGGCTACGGAAAAGGGGAGGGCTTTTTCGGGGACAACCACCACTCACCTCGGTGCCCCCCATCCCAACTTGAATATAGAAACCGTCCCCAGCCAAATCCCACGTTCGGGGGCAAAACTGCTCGTTTGAGGCCACATTTTCAATGATACTGGAAACTTACATTCAAAGTTGGGAAAATGTGCTCATCTACAGGCATCCCCACTTGGGGACGTCGTAGCACCTTGACTCAGGCGGCGTTGGAAAGGTCTGGACCAGGGGAACACGGGGGTGTCAAGTTTGCCACGCGCACGCGCTTCCCCGCTGAACAGGAGCCCAAACAGAACTTTAAACGGGGCTACGGAAAAGGGGAGGGCTTTTTCGGGGACAACCACCACTCACCTCGGTGCCCCCCATCCCAACTTGAATATAGAAACCGTCCCCAGCCAAATCCCACGTTCGGGGGCAAAACTGCTCGTTTGAGGCCACATTTTCAATGATACTGGAAACTTACATTCAAAGTTGGGAAAATGTGCTCATCTACAGGCATCCCCACTTGGGGACGTCGTAGCACCTTAACTCAGGCGGCGTTAGAAAGGTCTGGTCCAGGGGAACACGGGCGTGTCAAGGTTGCCACGCGCACGCGCTTCCCCGCTGAACAGGAGCCCAAACAAAACTTTAAACGGGGCTACGGAAAAGGGGAGGGCTTTTTCGGGGACAACCACCACTCACCTCGGTGCCCCCCGTCCCAACTTGAACTTAGAAACCGTCCCCAGCGAAATCCCACGTTCGGGCGAATAACTGTGAATTTTAAGCCCCTTTTCCTCTCAAGCTGGAAACGTGCAAAGTTGGGAAAAGGTGTTCATTTACAGGCATCTCCACTTAGGGACGTCGTAGCACCTTAACTCAGGCGGCGTTAGAAAGGTCTGGTCCAGGGGAACACGGGCGTGTCAAGGTTGCCACGCGCACGCGCATCCCCGCTGAACAGGAGCCCAAACAAAACTTTAAACGGGGCTACGGAAAAGGGGAGGGCTTTTTCGGGGACAACCACCACTCACCTCGGTGCCCCCCATCCCAACTTGAATATAGAAACCGTCCCCAGCCAAATCCCACGTTCGGGGGCAAAACTGCTCGTTTGAGGCCACATTTTCAATGATACTGGAAACTTACATTCAAAGTTGGGAAAATGTGCTCATCTACAGGCATCCCCACTTGGGGACGTCGTAGCACCTTGACTCAGGCGGCGTTGGAAAGGTCTGGACCAGGGGAACACGGGGGTGTCAAGTTTGCCACGCGCACGCGCTTCCCCGCTGAACAGGAGCCCAAACAGAACTTTAAACGGGGCTACGGAAAAGGGGAGGGCTTTTTCGGGGACAACCACCACTCACCTCGGTGCCCCCCATCCCAACTTGAATATAGAAACCGTCCCCAGCCAAATCCCACGTTCGGGGGCAAAACTGCTCGTTTGAGGCCACATTTTCAATGATACTGGAAACTTACATTCAAAGTTGGGAAAATGTGCTCATCTACAGGCATCCCCACTTGGGGACGTCGTAGCACCTTAACTCAGGCGGCGTTAGAAAGGTCTGGTCCAGGGGAACACGGGCGTGTCAAGGTTGCCACGCGCACGCGCTTCCCCGCTGAACAGGAGCCCAAACAAAACTTTAAACGGGGCTACGGAAAAGGGGAGGGCTTTTTCGGGGACAACCACCACTCACCTCGGTGCCCCCCGTCCCAACTTGAACTTAGAAACCGTCCCCAGCGAAATCCCACGTTCGGGCGAATAACTGTGAATTTTAAGCCCCTTTTCCTCTCAAGCTGGAAACGTGCAAAGTTGGGAAAAGGTGTTCATTTACAGGCATCTCCACTTAGGGACGTCGTAGCACCTTAACTCAGGCGGCGTTAGAAAGGTCTGGTCCAGGGGAACACGGGCGTGTCAAGGTTGCCACGCGCACGCGCATCCCCGCTGAACAGGAGCCCAAACAAAACTTTAAACGGGGCTACGGAAAAGGGGAGGGCTTTTTCGGGGACAACCACCACTCACCTCGGTTCCCCCCATCCCAACTTGAATTTAGAAACCGTCCCCAGCCAAATCCCACGTTCGGGGGCAAAACTGCTCGTTTGAGGCCACATTTTCAATGATACTGGAAACTTACATTCAAAGTTGGGAAAAGGTGTTCATTTACAGGCATCTCCACTTAGGGACGTCGTAGCACCTTAACTCAGGCGGCGTTAGAAAGGTCTGGTCCAGGGGAACACGGGCGTGTCAAGGTTGCCACGCGCACGCGCATCCCCGCTAAACAGGAGCCCAAACAAAACTTTAAACGGGGCTACGGAAAAGGGGAGAGCTTTTTCGGGGACAAACACCACTCACGTCGGTGCCCCCTGTTCCAACTTGAATTTAGAAACCGTCCTCAACAAAATCCCACGTTCGGGTGAATAACTGTGAATTTTAAGGCACATGCCTCTCTGGGCTGGGAGAGTGCATTCAAATAGGAGAAATTGGCTTCATTTAGAGGCATCCCCACTTGGGGACGTCGTAGCACCTTAACTCAGGTGGCGTTAGAAAGGTCTGGTCCAGGGGAACACGGGCGTGTCATGTTTGCCACGCGCACGCGCATCCCCGTTGAACAGGAGCCCAAACAAAACTTTAAACGGGGCTACGGAAAAGGGGAGGGCTTTTTCGGGGACAACCACCACTCACCTCGGTGCCCCCCATCCCAACTTGAATTTAGAAACCGTCCCCAGCCAAATCCCACGTTCGGGGGCAAAACTGCACGTTTGAGGCCACATTTTCAATGATACTGGAAACTTACATTCAAAGTTGGGAAAATGTGCTCATCTACAGGCATCCCCACTTGGGGACGTCGTAGCACCTTAACTCAGGCGGCGTTAGAAAGGTCTGGTCCAGGGGAACACGGGCGTGTCAAGGTTGCCACGCGCACGCGCTTCCCCGCTGAACAGGAGCCCAAACAAAACTTTAAACGGGGCTACGGAAAAGGGGAGGGCTTTTTCGGGGACAACCACCACTCACCTCGGTGCCCCCCGTCCCAACTTGAACTTAGAAACCGTCCCCAGCGAAATCCCACGTTCGGGCGAATAACTGTGAATTTTAAGCCCCTTTTCCTCTCAAGCTGGAAACGTGCAAAGTTGGGAAAAGGTGTTCATTTACAGGCATCTCCACTTAGGGACGTCGTAGCACCTTAACTCAGGCGGCGTTAGAAAGGTCTGGTCCAGGGGAACACGGGCGTGTCAAGGTTGCCACGCGCACGCGCATCCCCGCTGAACAGGAGCCCAAACAAAACTTTAAACGGGGCTACGGAAAAGGGGAGGGCTTTTTCGGGGACAACCACCACTCACCTCGGTGCCCCCCATCCCAACTTGAATATAGAAACCGTCCCCAGCCAAATCCCACGTTCGGGGGCAAAACTGCTCGTTTGAGGCCACATTTTCAATGATACTGGAAACTTACATTCAAAGTTGGGAAAATGTGCTCATCTACAGGCATCCCCACTTGGGGACGTCGTAGCACCTTGACTCAGGCGGCGTTGGAAAGGTCTGGACCAGGGGAACACGGGGGTGTCAAGTTTGCCACGCGCACGCGCTTCCCCGCTGAACAGGAGCCCAAACAGAACTTTAAACGGGGCTACGGAAAAGGGGAGGGCTTTTTCGGGGACAACCACCACTCACCTCGGTGCCCCCCATCCCAACTTGAATATAGAAACCGTCCCCAGCCAAATCCCACGTTCGGGGGCAAAACTGCTCGTTTGAGGCCACATTTTCAATGATACTGGAAACTTACATTCAAAGTTGGGAAAATGTGCTCATCTACAGGCATCCCCACTTGGGGACGTCGTAGCACCTTAACTCAGGCGGCGTTAGAAAGGTCTGGTCCAGGGGAACACGGGCGTGTCAAGGTTGCCACGCGCACGCGCTTCCCCGCTGAACAGGAGCCCAAACAAAACTTTAAACGGGGCTACGGAAAAGGGGAGGGCTTTTTCGGGGACAACCACCACTCACCTCGGTGCCCCCCGTCCCAACTTGAACTTAGAAACCGTCCCCAGCGAAATCCCACGTTCGGGCGAATAACTGTGAATTTTAAGCCCCTTTTCCTCTCAAGCTGGAAACGTGCAAAGTTGGGAAAAGGTGTTCATTTACAGGCATCTCCACTTAGGGACGTCGTAGCACCTTAACTCAGGCGGCGTTAGAAAGGTCTGGTCCAGGGGAACACGGGCGTGTCAAGGTTGCCACGCGCACGCGCATCCCCGCTGAACAGGAGCCCAAACAAAACTTTAAACGGGGCTACGGAAAAGGGGAGGGCTTTTTCGGGGACAACCACCACTCACCTCGGTGCCCCCCATCCCAACTTGAATATAGAAACCGTCCCCAGCCAAATCCCACGTTCGGGGGCAAAACTGCTCGTTTGAGGCCACATTTTCAATGATACTGGAAACTTACATTCAAAGTTGGGAAAATGTGCTCATCTACAGGCATCCCCACTTGGGGACGTCGTAGCACCTTGACTCAGGCGGCGTTGGAAAGGTCTGGACCAGGGGAACACGGGGGTGTCAAGTTTGCCACGCGCACGCGCTTCCCCGCTGAACAGGAGCCCAAACAGAACTTTAAACGGGGCTACGGAAAAGGGGAGGGCTTTTTCGGGGACAACCACCACTCACCTCGGTGCCCCCCATCCCAACTTGAATATAGAAACCGTCCCCAGCCAAATCCCACGTTCGGGGGCAAAACTG
>NW_027120447.1:0-5000 GCF_038355195.1 Osmerus mordax | reverse complement strand
GGGAAGTGCCGTGGTCGGGGTATGGCTCAGGGGCTCGCTGGGGCTTCAAAACGGCCAAGAAAAAAAAAATGACCCAAAACACGCCACCTACCGGCCGCTCGCGGGTGCCCGGGGTCGGGGTATGGGTCTAGCCTGTGCCGGGGCTTCAAATATGGAGAAAAAAAAAATTTCAAAAAAAGGGCCCCCATCGGCCCCCCGGGTAGTGCCGGGGTCGGGGGGCATGATTCTGGGGCGCCCCAGAGCCAAGTAGGCGCCTGGAGGAAAGGAAAAAAAAACTTTAACTTTTTTTTGACCACCAGGGGTGGGGGGGTCTCATGCCCCATCGGGTGCCCGCCCCGAGTGCCTCTCAGGCGGATACATTTTCACCCGTGTGCGGGAGACACATATGGTGCATGGTCCGTGTATACACCATATGTGTAGTATGGGCAAAACCACTGTAAAGTCATACTGCCATTGACTTCCATTCATTTTCCCAGGATGACTTATATACTCTATGGTAGCTGTCTGGTGGACTGGGGGCCGCGACAATGTTACGCTTGTAAGTCAGAAGCTGGGAAATGCACTGCGAAGCTGGGAAAACCGTTTTTCGAGCTCATTTTCGGTTCCGCCCAACGGATTTTGATCAAAATAGGCTCATTCGAAAGGTATTAACCGGGGGCACACGGAAAACCGGGACTAATAACGCGCACGTGCGCGTGCGCGAAACGGGAAGCAAAAGAAAACTTCAATCGGAGCTACAACCGTGAACCGTCGCAGATAGGGCGGAAATTTCAACGCACGTCGCTGCGTCTCACTCCAACTTAAATAACAAAACTGTCCCCAGCGAAATCGGTTGGATAAAACGGAAACGGGAAGCGAAAGAAAACGTTAAACGTCAACACCGAAATGGCTATCGTCAATTCCAATGTGAAAACAACTCGCACGTATGTGTCTTACTCTAAAGCAGTGTATAAAACTATCCCCAGCCAAATCAGAGCTACGCAACGAAAACGGGAAGCGAAACAAAACTTTAAACGGAGCTACCGAATTGGAAATCATCAATCCTGGGAAAATAACAACTCACACGTGTGCCCCTTATTCTAACTTGAATTTAGAAACCGTCCTCAACAAAATCCCACGTTCGGGTGAATAACTGTGAATTTTAAGGCACATGCCTCTCTGGGCTGGGAGAGTGCATTCAAATAGGAGAAATTGGCTTCATTTAGAGGCATCTCCACTTAGGGACGTCGTAGCACCTTAACTCGGGTGGCGTTGGAAAGGTCTGGTCCAGGGGAACACGGGCGTGTCAAGTTTGCCACGCGCACGCGCATCCCCGCTAAACAGGGGCCAAAACAAAACTTTAAACGGAGCTACCGAATTGGAAACCATCAATCCTGGGAAAATAACAACTCACACGTGTGCCCCTTATGCTAACTTGAATTTAGAAACCGTCCTCAACAAAATCCCACGTTCGGGCGCAAAACTGCACGTTTGAGGCCACATTTTCAATGATGCTGGAAACTTACATTCAAAGCTGGGAAAATGTGCTCATCTACAGGCATCCCCACTTAGGGACGTCGTAGCACCTTGACTCGGGTGGCGTTGGAAAGGTCTGGTCCAGGGGAACACGGGCGTGTCAAGGTTGCCACGCGCACGCGCATCCCCGCTAAACAGGAGCCCAAACAAAACTTTAAACGGAGCTACCGAATTGGAAACCATCAATCCTGGGAAAATAACAACTCACACGTGTGCCCCTTATGCTAACTTGAATTTAGAAACCGTCCTCAACAAAATCCCACGTTCGGGCGCAAAACTGCACGTTTGAGGCCACATTTTCAATGATGCTGGAAACTTACATTCAAAGCTGGGAAAATGTGCTCATCTACAGGCATCCCCATTTAGGGACGTCGTAGCACCTTGACTCGGGTGGCGTTAGAAAGGTCTGGTCCAGGGGAACACGGGCGTGTCAAGGTTGCCACGCGCACGCGCATCCCCGCTGAACAGGAGCCCAAACAAAACTTTAAACGGGGCTACGGAAAAGGGGAGGGCTTTTTCGGGGACAACCACCACTCACCTCGGTTCCCCCCATCCCAACTTGAATTTAGAAACCGTCCCCAGCCAAATCCCACGTTCGGGGGCAAAACTGCTCGTTTGAGGCCACATTTTCAATGATACTGGAAACTTACATTCAAAGTTGGGAAAAGGTGTTCATTTACAGGCATCTCCACTTAGGGACGTCGTAGCACCTTAACTCAGGCGGCGTTAGAAAGGTCTGGTCCAGGGGAACACGGGCGTGTCAAGGTTGCCACGCGCACGCGCATCCCCGCTAAACAGGAGCCCAAACAAAACTTTAAACGGGGCTACGGAAAAGGGGAGAGCTTTTTCGGGGACAAACACCACTCACGTCGGTGCCCCCTGTTCCAACTTGAATTTAGAAACCGTCCTCAACAAAATCCCACGTTCGGGTGAATAACTGTGAATTTTAAGGCACATGCCTCTCTGGGCTGGGAGAGTGCATTCAAATAGGAGAAATTGGCTTCATTTAGAGGCATCCCCACTTGGGGACGTCGTAGCACCTTAACTCAGGTGGCGTTAGAAAGGTCTGGTCCAGGGGAACACGGGCGTGTCATGTTTGCCACGCGCACGCGCATCCCCGTTGAACAGGAGCCCAAACAAAACTTTAAACGGGGCTACGGAAAAGGGGAGGGCTTTTTCGGGGACAACCACCACTCACCTCGGTGCCCCCCATCCCAACTTGAATTTAGAAACCGTCCCCAGCCAAATCCCACGTTCGGGGGCAAAACTGCACGTTTGAGGCCACATTTTCAATGATACTGGAAACTTACATTCAAAGTTGGGAAAAGGTGTTCATTTACAGGCATCCCCACTTGGGGACGTCGTAGCACCTTAACTCAGGCGGCGTTAGAAAGGTCTGGTCCAGGGGAACACGGGCGTGTCAAGGTTGCCACGCGCACGCGCTTCCCCGCTGAACAGGAGCCCAAACAAAACTTTAAACGGGGCTACGGAAAAGGGGAGGGCTTTTTCGGGGACAACCACCACTCACCTCGGTGCCCCCCGTCCCAACTTGAACTTAGAAACCGTCCCCAGCGAAATCCCACGTTCGGGCGAATAACTGTGAATTTTAAGCCCCTTTTCCTCTCAAGCTGGAAACGTGCAAAGTTGGGAAAAGGTGTTCATTTACAGGCATCTCCACTTAGGGACGTCGTAGCACCTTAACTCAGGCGGCGTTAGAAAGGTCTGGTCCAGGGGAACACGGGCGTGTCAAGGTTGCCACGCGCACGCGCATCCCCGCTGAACAGGAGCCCAAACAAAACTTTAAACGGGGCTACGGAAAAGGGGAGGGCTTTTTCGGGGACAACCACCACTCACCTCGGTGCCCCCCATCCCAACTTGAATATAGAAACCGTCCCCAGCCAAATCCCACGTTCGGGGGCAAAACTGCTCGTTTGAGGCCACATTTTCAATGATACTGGAAACTTACATTCAAAGTTGGGAAAATGTGCTCATCTACAGGCATCCCCACTTGGGGACGTCGTAGCACCTTGACTCAGGCGGCGTTGGAAAGGTCTGGACCAGGGGAACACGGGGGTGTCAAGTTTGCCACGCGCACGCGCTTCCCCGCTGAACAGGAGCCCAAACAGAACTTTAAACGGGGCTACGGAAAAGGGGAGGGCTTTTTCGGGGACAACCACCACTCACCTCGGTGCCCCCCATCCCAACTTGAATATAGAAACCGTCCCCAGCCAAATCCCACGTTCGGGGGCAAAACTGCTCGTTTGAGGCCACATTTTCAATGATACTGGAAACTTACATTCAAAGTTGGGAAAATGTGCTCATCTACAGGCATCCCCACTTGGGGACGTCGTAGCACCTTAACTCAGGCGGCGTTAGAAAGGTCTGGTCCAGGGGAACACGGGCGTGTCAAGGTTGCCACGCGCACGCGCTTCCCCGCTGAACAGGAGCCCAAACAAAACTTTAAACGGGGCTACGGAAAAGGGGAGGGCTTTTTCGGGGACAACCACCACTCACCTCGGTGCCCCCCGTCCCAACTTGAACTTAGAAACCGTCCCCAGCGAAATCCCACGTTCGGGCGAATAACTGTGAATTTTAAGCCCCTTTTCCTCTCAAGCTGGAAACGTGCAAAGTTGGGAAAAGGTGTTCATTTACAGGCATCTCCACTTAGGGACGTCGTAGCACCTTAACTCAGGCGGCGTTAGAAAGGTCTGGTCCAGGGGAACACGGGCGTGTCAAGGTTGCCACGCGCACGCGCATCCCCGCTGAACAGGAGCCCAAACAAAACTTTAAACGGGGCTACGGAAAAGGGGAGGGCTTTTTCGGGGACAACCACCACTCACCTCGGTGCCCCCCATCCCAACTTGAATATAGAAACCGTCCCCAGCCAAATCCCACGTTCGGGGGCAAAACTGCTCGTTTGAGGCCACATTTTCAATGATACTGGAAACTTACATTCAAAGTTGGGAAAATGTGCTCATCTACAGGCATCCCCACTTGGGGACGTCGTAGCACCTTGACTCAGGCGGCGTTGGAAAGGTCTGGACCAGGGGAACACGGGGGTGTCAAGTTTGCCACGCGCACGCGCTTCCCCGCTGAACAGGAGCCCAAACAGAACTTTAAACGGGGCTACGGAAAAGGGGAGGGCTTTTTCGGGGACAACCACCACTCACCTCGGTGCCCCCCATCCCAACTTGAATATAGAAACCGTCCCCAGCCAAATCCCACGTTCGGGGGCAAAACTGCTCGTTTGAGGCCACATTTTCAATGATACTGGAAACTTACATTCAAAGTTGGGAAAATGTGCTCATCTACAGGCATCCCCACTTGGGGACGTCGTAGCACCTTAACTCAGGCGGCGTTAGAAAGGTCTGGTCCAGGGGAACACGGGCGTGTCAAGGTTGCCACGCGCACGCGCTTCCCCGCTGAACAGGAGCCCAAACAAAACTTTAAACGGGGCTACGGAAAAGGGGAGGGCTTTTTCGGGG
>NW_027120446.1:0-31739 GCF_038355195.1 Osmerus mordax | reverse complement strand
CTAGCACGGAGACCCTGGCGATGTGTGAGATACGAGAGGCTGGGCGTCTGGATGGCTGGGTGCCAGCCCAGCACGCCATGGCAGAGATACCCGTGGTTGAGACACTGTGGCAGGGGAGGAGCGATGCAGTGTCACCCCTGACTACCGACCCCTCCTGTTGGGTCTCCTCCCAAGTTCACCTTCCGCATCGCTCCACAGGGGAGCGGTTTTAACATTTGGTTGGCTGTGGTGTCAACAAGCATAGAACACACACAGACACAGATCCCCAAAGGGTCTCACATTGAAGTGCACAGGCAATAGAGTCAGATCTTTAGAAATTTATTGAAATGGTTTGCTATTTGATGAAATCATAGGTGACAAAAAACAATGAGTACCCTTGCATAGGTTACAGACTATGCCATCACCAACAAATGACAGACATTGCATACTGTAGCAGAATCCTGAATGAGAGTAAACAATTACAGACTGTAACATGAACAACTCAAGGTTCAGAAAGAATATCAGCAACAACCTAGAGGACCGCGTAGAGGAGCGACGTAGCCAATCAGATTGCCTCACTGGTATTTCAGTAGGTTTGATCAGGACTGGGCTTTGGCTTACAACAAGGGAGCTAGGATAGAATGGACTGGAATCCAGTCATACCAGTCGAAACAATAATAATCACCAACCCTCTGATTTAATAGTACAAAGAGTGTTTATGTATCGAGATTTCTCTACAATATCATATTTATATTTGAAATTTCTATTTGGCAGAGGGAGCTGCATAATAATAGAGTAATGATCATGATAGTAAGTGTGCTGTATAAATGTGACAATGACGAGAAGGTCAATGAGAGGGCAAGCACTTTGATAATGATTTTCGCCAAACACAGAAATTGATTCTTACTTGAATGGTCAAGATCATGCAGTCTTCCGCCGCCCATGCAGTTTAAAACAGAAGCAGAATGCCACATAGCTATGAAGACTTGGAGATCACCACACGCTATACGATGGAGGCTTGTCCTAAAGATGACTTTCTGAGCAGAATCTTTATACACAGAATAAAAATTCGTTTTTTTTTTTTGCAGAAGTCATTTACATATTATTTGAATCAATGCACTTGGACTCTCATTAACATGGCTTTTAAGTCACAAACAGAATGCTTCTTAAATGTCATCTAATGGCTTACGTTTTGGAACAGAGATATCCCTGTCTGTTATGCTAAAGCGACAGTTAGTGATATATATATATTTTTGTCCACAGAAAGAAAATTGTATACTTATGTGTTAACACTGTGTTATGGAAATACAAAAGTGATTAGGATCATTAAAATTGATAGCCTAACTGTAAGATGTAACAATAGCTTACATGTTTGAAAACAATGTAGACAATGTCTGACTCTTTCTTACTCTTTCTAGAAAATGATCAATACAGAATTTTGAAGAAACAAGCTTGTCAGAAGGAAATGCTCAGATTCAATGATTAAAAAGACTTGGGTAAGTCCCTTTCCCTTCTCCTTACTACATGACATAGCCGTTATAAACACAGTCTGAACTGAGTATGCTGACTTTTCATATCGTTTGTCTCTGAATAATAAAAACACACTGTAAGTCTTCAAATCTTAGCTCAAAACCATTTGAACGGATTGTTGTCCTCCTACTTTTAATCCACACTTAATATATGAAACAGACTTTAAGAAAAAAGTTATAATTTGGTCCCTTTAGAATAGTCTGGTGTCTTGTCAAAGTACAGATCAGTCTCAACTTTGGCCTATGTGCATCCGTTCACATGTTGAAACCAATGTAGGAGATCAATCTAAGTGCATTAACTACCCTGGTGGTGGTAAAGTATTTGTCACGAAAAGAGTTTTTCAAGATAACTCAAGACTTTTTTTTTCTTTTTTTTTTGTCTTACAAAAACGTTTCAAATTTGATGATCTGTCTCTATGGTCCCTTTCAGTTTTACACGTAGCACCGCACACAGCAGCTCGTATTTTTTCAGAAATCAAAACATGAATTAAAGGGATATTTCGCCACACGTTCCACGACTGTAACGACACAGGCAAACACTATGGGGGGGGGGGGTGACACACAACCAGTGCCATTGTTTCCCATGCGCCGTAAACCATAAACAATAAGGCCTGCTTAGCCATTGGACGTCCTCGGTAAGGGACGCAGGCTCTGTATGACAAGGGCAGCTCTAAGCCATGCTTGTTCGCAGCCTTTGGGCCATTGAGGCGATTCTCGAAGATGTGCGCTTAGCGGCCCTGCACGTGAGCCTTGCTCTACTGGGATTGGTTCAGTGCATGAGTTCATGCTGGCCTGCAGGGTGCCACCAGCGGCAGTGTTGAAAGGCGCTCCACCCTGAATGGAATGACACCCTGCATCAACTGGGGGGGGGGGGGGGGGGGGGGGGGGCTGAGTGTCAGCAAACTTCTCAGTGATCAGAAATATAGAGGAACTGTTATTTGCCTTTGAACTGTCCTTCATCAACATCATACGGCTTATCGAGAACAGGAATTGACTTGTAGGACATGTCTTGGTAATGATCAAGTGCAATAGCTTGGAATAATTCATTGCTTTTTCTTAAACCAACATCTATCTATGCATAATGCATTCAAGCGCTACCTAAACATACCAAGTGAATGCCATAGGCAGTGCATTGTATCAGCATGACATTTAGTTTTTAGGATTAACACCTCATTCCTTTCAGACATCTGCTATTGGGTCCATCTGACATTGGAGCCTGGGGGGCTTGGGATCACTCTGTCACATGATCGAGAGCGGTGGCAAGGACCCACTCGCGGTGCTGTTCTCCAGCCACCCATGCCACACAGAGCATGTTGTTCGCAGGCGAGCCAGTGCGAACGAAATGTCACAGCATAGCGTTTCCTCTCCCTCATCCCGGCACAGCGACATGGCCCTTCCTCCTAAAACCAGCGGCGGAAAGTGGCAGCCATTTTGCTGGCATGCCGAGTGACTAATGCCTTTGGCTATTATAACGTTCGGTTGAACGCTGACTCGCTTGACGCTCGGGGCGGGGGGGGGGTAATCTAGGGGTGGAGATGAGCTGCTTCAGTCGTGGGTGGAGAAGGATACATCTTTTTATCCTCCCGTGGGAAAAACACTCCATCATGTTCATACTATAACGAGAGTCTATGCTTAAGACAGGTTTTTTCTAGCTCTGTTTTTGTTGTTTTCGTTAGGAAGTGTCAATGTTTCTCCAGCTTCGTACGTCTGGCTGTGTCGAACAACTCAGGGCAATGCCGAGCTGTTGTCCTAAGATCATTTAAAACCCTCACTCCATATTAGACCAGTATCCAGTATATATATGGGTTTTCAACATAGCTGAGATGAGACAAGTGCATGGACAGAATGTTGTGGTGGTTCGTTATTGTATCTACTTGTTTTTAGTATGGACTCGATGATATCTTTTTTTCATCAGTCTAAATAGGCAGACTAACAATAGATGGAGTGGAACGTGAATGAGGACATAGGACCCACGGCCGGACACAAGCACCCAGGGCACTACCACACTGAGGTAGACAAACCAACAGAATGGCTCGTTATGGTACAAAGCAAAACAGTGGAGGTTAATCATGACCCGAAAAAACACTGCGGTTAGATGCGATGTCTCGTTGGTTAGTGTGTCGCGATGGTTAGCTAGTCAGGAGGCCTATGTACAAAGTGTCCGAAGCGCTCGAGTGCATGCATGCCGAGTAGAGAACAGGATCTCTCTCTCTCTCTCTCTCTCTCTCTCTCTCTCTCTCTCTCTCTCTGTCTCTCAACTTCCCAACTTCCCACACCAGGAGGTCCCTGTGCGACCTTTTGTCCCCAGTCACTGCCACTATATATCTGTGAAATTGTCCATCTCCCCCCCCCCCCCCCCCCCCCCCACACACTCTCTCTCTCTCTCTCTCTCTCTCTCTCTTTCTCCCTGTCTCTCTCTCTCCCCCTCTCTCTCTGTGCACCACGGCCATGTGTCATGCCCATCTTCATCTTAAGGACTGTGTCTGCGTGGAAACACTCGTCCTCAGAGCCCACGGTTCGGCCCTGGAACTGCTGAGCTGTTCTGAGACTGTCCCTTCTCTTCTGAATGTGCGAGTTGGACTTAATAGTGCATCTTATGGCAGGTAAAGAGTCTGGTTACTGAAATTGTTTTCTATTGTACAGGGAGGCACTTTCGTCGATTCTGTGGGTTTTAAGAGGGTTGAAGGCACTATCAACTAATTTCAGTGTCATTTTCTATTCAATTTTGTTCTAGGTTTAATTTGTTTTGTGTGTTTTTCTACACTGGAAATATACTCCAAAATCAAATGTAGTATGGAGTCACAATTCACATATTGAGGTTTAAATCTCTTATTCAGGTATAGGGTCCATGCACTCCATCAGCAAAGCCATAGTTATAGTAGAGAAAGCCAACCAAGAAATGTCTCAATTTTCCGTTTTGATCTTCAGATATGTATCCTTTCCAGATGTTTCCATTGTAGTTGAGGTGCTCCTTGGGCAGGAAGAAGTTCAGTCATACAGTAGTTCCATCATGTGCCAAAATGTCCAGTAATTCAGCTTGAGAATATAAAGGAGGTTAGAGTCCACTGTTTCAGAGTTCCCTCCATAACCGCGAGTTATTTAATACTGACGTCATGCATTTAATATACCAGGATACATAGTACCTTAGTTAATTAGGCCATAATGCTTAGTAGTTTGACATGCCATGATCTTCAAAAAAGTGTTACTGTTCCCTTAAGAGTCAACATTCAGCACTTAAATGCTCTTAAATAATTAATAACTTAAATAATAAATAACCAGTGCACTTTTGGTGAAACCAAATGAGAAAAAAAAGATATCTCAACCTTGGGATCGAATAGGAGAAGTAAGGGGTTAGAAAATAAAAACATAAAATGAGGTAATGTCTTGCGCATGCCAATATAAAAAGAAGAGTGTCTCAACATGCTAATTTCGAGCATTTTTTTTTATAAAGTTGTCTTGCATGGCATCATACGGGGAAAGTATAGCAGCAACGTCCTCCATGAGAGAACCTCTTCACCTACTCTTCGTAGTAAGAGACCCCTGTATTCATTTTCTGGTAAGGTGCTTTCTGGCAAGAACAATGTTCATCGACTTCTGCAGAGACTTGACCGTGCAACTCCAGAAGTTCGCTGTCATCCATGCCGTCTTTTCACTGGGCATGTCTAATTTGCGCACGCAAGTTGTTAAGTCTGGCGTGTGGTAGCCTCTTATTATGAGTGAGATGTTGCCAAATAAGTCCTTCCCATAAGAAATCAAAGCCCCGGTTGAAGCTTAATAAAGGAAACCTTTTGCCACCCTATTTTCTTGTGTCAAACTTTTTTTTCTTCCATTCAGATGTAATAAAACGCAATGCCGAAAACGCATTAACGAAGGAAATCAAGCATTCAGATATTTCTACATTATTTACAGTGGTGCCACATGTCACCCTAGGTCCCTCTGCTGCCAATGACTTTAAACGTCAGTGAGCAGCTTCCCCTTATTGACACAGTTCTGGCTGGGGGCAGTACAGTTGCCAGTTCTAAGGTTTGCTTCCCTAAAATTGTCGATGCTGTTATTAATGTCCTCGTCTATCTCCATGTATTCCGACTTGCTGACAATAGAGGAACTGCGACGACTGGAATTGCTGTCAGAGGCCAGGTTCTGGTTACTGACGTTTAGTAACTGTGCCTGCTCCTCCCCCTCCGTCTCCCTGTGGTAGAAATAGTTGAAGTTGGACACAATTACAGGCACAGGGAGCGCAATGGTCAACACTCCAGCGATGGCACATAGAGAGCCCACAATCTTGCCTCCAATGGTCACAGGGTACATATCCCCATAGCCCACAGTTGTCATGGATACGACAGCCCACCAGAACGCATCTGGGATGCTGGTGAAGAACGACTCTTTTTCCTCCGCCTCGGCAAAGTACACGGCGCTCGAGAACAATATCACGCCGATAAACAGGAAGAAAATGAGCAGGCCGAGCTCGCGCATGCTGGCCTTTAACGTTTGCCCCAAAATCTGAAGTCCCTTGGAGTGGCGTGACAGCTTGAAGATTCGGAACACCCGGACAAGACGAATGACCCTGAGGATGGCTAGAGATGTGGCCTGCTCGCCCTTTATCTCTTTGCCGTCGGCATCTTCTGCCAACTCGGTTCCCAGTGTGATAAAGTAGGGTATAATAGCCACTATATCAATGGTGTTCATCATGTTCTTGAAGAACGCTGCCTTGCTAGGGCATGCGAAAAACCGGACTATCAATTCGAAGGAAAACCAGATAATACAGAGTGTCTCCACTATAAAGAAGGGGTCGGTGAGGATATTTGGTTTGTAATAAAAGGTGGTGTTTCCAACAGTATGCA
This sequence comes from Osmerus mordax, assembly GCF_038355195.1. NCBI lineage: Eukaryota > Metazoa > Chordata > Actinopteri > Osmeriformes > Osmeridae > Osmerus > Osmerus mordax. The sequence continues at coordinate 25,390 of NW_027120446.1, read as the reverse complement.
TCCGACCTGCCGGGTCCTCTTTTAGTTCGGGTAGTGTCTCCAAGCAGAATATGACTATTGAAATGAGGATGACCATGACAGACACAATTGCAATCCCTCGCGCAGGCCCCGAACTCTCTGGGTGCTCGAATAGAAGCCAGATTTGGCGCTGAAACTCCTTCTCAGGCAATGGACGTTCCTCTTCCCTAATAAAACCCTCATCTTCCCGAAATTTTTCCATAGCCTCTGCCCCAAGTTCATAAAACTTGATCTCTTCCGAGAACATATCCAGAGGGACATTAACTGGTCTTCTCAGCCTACCTCCGGACTGGTAATAATACAGTATTGCGTCAAAACTCGGGCGGTTTCGGTCAAAGAAATATTCATTTCTAAGTGGATCGAAGTACCGCATCCTTTTCTTCGGGTTGCCCAGGAGAGTCTCGGGAAACTGTGCGAGCGTTTTGAGCTGGGTTTCAAACCGCAGCCCGGATATGTTGATGACCACCCTCTCGCAGCACTCGTGGTCATCCTGGTCCGGGGGATACGTGTCCTGAGGGTGACCCGGCAAGGTGGAGGTCTCGTCCATGTTATCTCCAGCCACCACGGTCATCCTGGCGTTCGAGCTGAGCACGATGCAGGATTATATTGGGGTAGGTTCAGCCCGCTTGACCAGGCATCCAGTTGCTTTTACTCTACCCCTCTCCGATTTCCCCTCACTGACACCAGTCCCCCTGCAGGGGTTACCTCGCGCTTCCTCAGTGCGGCTCCCTCGCGCTTCTCTCCAAGTCGACCATTGCTTCGTATCGATGCCCCTGCCCCTGCTTTATCACCTACAGAAAGAGAGGCAGAGAGAGAAAAATATAACGAATCGAACGACAGAATTCCCTGCCAGCTCAGCAGTTTTTATCTCTGTCTGTGACACCGTGGGCTGAGCGCACGGGAAACTGCTGGTAATTGATTGGGAGTGTGGAATAACACAGGACAGGATTCATATGGGAGATCGCTACAGCATGGAGACTGTACAGTACAATCTACTGTATTGTTACCGCATACATCACTATTCAAGTTTCAGTCTCAATGCCCACCCTCTTGGCGCGCACACAGACCGCAGTTTTTCACATCTCATCACCATCCGGCGTGCTAACAGCATTACTACACCAACAGCATAGCATCTATTAAGAATCGTAAAACAGTGATAAAACATGTGGCTCAAAAAAACATGTTGCAGTCTATTGGTAATTACCTGCGGATTTCAGAGAAGGTGCATGGGAGTCCCAAGGAGTGCGCGCCGCCAGCCACCGCCACAACTTTGCACTCCTAGCTTTGTTTTAATATATATATCACTTTACAGCGCGCTGTACAGTATTTGTCTATGAAATATTCATGGACTATGTTGTCTTCGTCAACATCCACAGTATTCTCTTGCGGTAGCTTTCCAACGTCGACTGGAGCAACCGGTAGGTATCGCAAATATGTGAACCTCGGTTGAGTAAATCTCTTGACAGACAGTTTAAAATCATGCTGAGGGAAACGAAAAAACGGCGAGTTGTAGCGCGAGACTGAGAGGATCCAACACCAACTAGATCGACTTGGTCTTTTGACTGTCGCGCGCGTCAGCGCTCCAGCAGCTTGGTGTTCTATTCGGCACGAGAATTCTGATGGTGCGATTGAGAGGGCTGAATACATTAAGGGGGCAGTAAGAGCGCCCGAGCCATTTCCCGTTGCTGCCGCATCAGCAGAAACGGGAGCTCTCCTATTTGGTGCAGTCAACAACACATGGACGTCCCAAGACGCGACGGCAGCGCGCTCATATTGAACCTCAGTGCAAAGATGTGCCTTCAGAATGTGGGGTCTGCAGAATCACAGAGCGAGAACGAAGTTAGGTCTGAAATAATTTTCAGGTATGTTGCGGGGATTCATGCTCAGAAAATGAAGAGGGAGGGGGCTCCATAACGACCGAGTGGGAGAGAGCGAGATTGAGAGGAGAGCGGGAGAGAGAGGAGGGGGGTTTCGACGCAATGCAGACAGACTGTACTTACACACGTTGCCACAAGTGTTCCCCGCACCATAAAAACAACAGATCATTGTGCAACCCACCTTTGCTGTAAAATCCCTGTCATTGGGGGTTAGGGTGACTGAGCTGGTACCAAACTGCAAGCAATAGCGACTGATTCACGTAAAGTGACAAATGAGAATACATATGCAACAATGCATTTGAATAAAAATACAAATGTTCTTAAACAGAGAGCCTTCATAAAATGTAACCTATTTTTGTAAAAACTAGAAGAGCCGTGGAAAAGTTCATATTCAACTTATAGCATGAACGCAAGTAATGAGATTGCTTTCGAAGCAGAGCTAAAGCAGATCTCCATGGTAGCCTATAGGCATAATGTATTCACAGCCTGAACATTGAGTTTATCAGTTTGGGGGGACAATGTGGGAGGCCCATAACGTTGTGTCTTGGACCATGATTGTCTTGGACTATTTCATAGCAGCTCGTAGTAACTTTTATCCTCTTTTGTGACAGAAAGAAGTGCAAGCACACGGTTTATAGTGGGGTTGTGATTAAGGGATTTAAAGTCAGGGTTGCGGTAGGCTTTTACGCCTCAAGATCATGTCAAAGAGCAATATGATAATTGTCTGAGACCCAAGAGAGATAATGTATTAAACGACCAGACTGCTAATAACCGAGACAGGTAATTAGATATGAGACCGGTGTGTTGATGACCTGATTCGATTTAGGAATTATTTTTTTTCAGATTCGACTTATTACAACAACGTATACAAGTAGACTCGAAATGACATTGACTGGAGCTTAGAAGTCATCAAGCATATGGTAGCCTATGTGTTTACGCCATTGAGGGCATCATTAGTAAATGTCAGTGATTTATAATTTTCTACTATTATGTGTGAGTCTGAAGGCATTGGCTGAAGAAGTGAAGATAAGAAGAAAATGAGTGTGATCATTTGACTCAGAGGAAATCCGTAGGCTTTAGATTCACAATGAAACCCTCGTTATGCTTTCATCTGATAGCCTATGTCACGACTTTCTCCTTGATAAATTACATTACGTTTCAGAGCGGCGCATAGTCCGGGTATTTTACCATTTGCATTTATTCAAGCTAAAGCCATGGCTCTTGATTTTTTCTATATGTATGAGTCTAGAAATCATTCACGAGATTTAACGCTCATTTGTGATTCATCAGAAAATAATAAGGATTGAAGAATTTTAACACTGCTCGGAAAACGAGTGTTTGGTGAAAGTAAGAAGACGGATTTCAGCACCTTGGACAGCGTCCATCACAAACGTCTTAAGCCTGACCTTGGTTGTTGAACTCTATGGCGTGAAATGATGAGGGAGTCCCGCCGAACTCAACATCTGCATATCTGAGAGCAAGGCTGTTATTTGCCATTTATATTGGACGTGTTAGTGCCTGTTGGCCAACTCTCCATTTAATGCTAATTGTTTAGGCATGGCCTGTTGACCGATTCAGTTGGAGAAATAGGATTTTAAGAGCTTCTACTTTCTCCAATCAGTTTGTTATCTGAACCAGCTCATGTATCATTTGTGAATAGAAGTGTGAGGGCTCTTTTCTTTTTGCCCATTTGCTCTAAGACAATTCACACTGATTGAATAAAAGTGCATCTTGACATTTATCAAACAGAATAAAAAAGGTTTGGGTAAGACTGATGTAAAGTGCTGGAGGCCATAGAGACATTAGTATCCTCCTCCATCCCAGAAAGCATAGCAGGATGTGATGTGGTGGATGGCTTAGCGACTTTCCAGGGAACAGGCAGCCCAGGTGACCTATTTCTCCTTGCCTCATGCGCTGGTCTTTGGGAGGCAAGTCCTGCTGGGTTGCTGATTAGGACCCCCCCCCCCACGCTCCCAATACATCAGAGATTTACCGTCCACAGCAGTGGAATCATTTCCGCTCAAGTCAACAACCTAAAACTCAAAACGATCACATGCGCACACAGCAATACACTGTGTGAAACCTGCACGTAGTCTCTCCACAGTTCTGTGTCCAGAGAGCAGACGAGCACTGTAGGAGCAGTGCTGGCTGCCAAGTGTCCGGCAGCCAGGGAGTGTCTCCCCCAGACTAACCCGGTGTGGGCTAGCTACCCAGGCTACCTGGCGTTAGCTTCAACGGCTGGGGCTGGTACAGTAGCTGGCGGTGAGAGCTGGAACATAGCCCGACTGGGAGCAGGGGAGAGAGCACCCACCGGCTAGAGAGGGAGAGCGGGAGGGACGGCGAGAGGGGGAGATGGAGAGAGGGAGACGAAGGGTTCTGGTGTACAGCATGTTCAACACTCTTCTCCATGGCAACCAGGAGGTTCTAAAGAGGGAAGGGGGGGGAGGAGAAAAAAAGGAGGGAAAAACACAGTCCGGCTTGTCACATCGACTCACATATTCAACATGGAGGAGAGAGAGAGAGAGAGTGGGGAAGGGAGTACTGCCTTGCTGATCTGCGCTAGTCCTCTAGAGTTTGCACGGTTACGATACATCATTATTATTGCATTGGTTCCTCTGTTGCCGTGCAGACCCTCTCTCTCTTGCTCTCTCCCAGCCCCACAACAGCCACCAGAAAACTCTTCCTGTTCTATACTGGACCTGCTCAAAGCTCTCTCTGTCGCGATGCTAGACCCTGAGGGGTATATGGGATTGGCATAGAAACACTTGCATTCTCTTTCCAAAACCCTGTACAGTAGGTACAATATGGTGAATCTTGGGATATGAACAGTAGGACTGTAAGAGTCTTGTTCCAAGATAAAGGTGATAGCTGTTCTGCTGCCGAGTATGCCCACTATGTGCTTGTAGATGGAACCAGAAGCAAACTCTCCCCTGGATTGGATGCTTAGCAGGGTTAGGTAAGGCTAGGCTAGGCAAGGCTACATAAGGACAAGCTTGATCTTATTATTTACTTCTGGGTCCTGTCTCCTGAATCCACTGAGTACAGGGCGTACACCATAGGGTGTATTTCATAACTGATATAAGCCATGTGTAGAGAACCATGTGTACAGATAAGCATGCTGTACACGTTTGGTCTTTGGTCTTGATGAGAAACGTCCTGTACATCTAAATGGAAAAATCGGCTTGACCAGCCATGGATGTGGAAACCAGGGATCTGCACACACAGCACGTTCTTATCAAGCGTAATGTGGATCATCATCTTCCTCAATCCATATGTTGTTTTGACCTCTGATCTAAGGGAGAGATTTGATGTGTGACATTTTATTCCAGTTCAGGCTAATGTCAATGTATGAGATTGTGGGCTCAATGCAGAGGCAAGCCCATACACACACACACACACCCACACCCTCACATAAGCATAGACCGAGGCATACAGTAAGGCATACAGTATCTCTAACGCACATCCACACACTCACACACCACACACACACACGTATTCACCGAGCAGTTTGTAGCCCTGAGAGCGTGTAGCTTGCGTTATGCGATCTGGACGTACCCCTGCACCACAAAGGCTCGCCTTTATAATTGGCCCGGCGGGTTGGGTTACCGTCGCGGCTTTATCTGAACGGAGCAAAACGGAAACTCAAGACGCAAGAAGGCAACCACACCTTAGTGCTTATCGGCATAGGGAGGCGGAAAGTTTAAAGCCGTCTTGAACTCCTCGGACTCTTGCCCCTCTCATTCCGCCGTAAGCTTATCAACAGCTGATGTTTATGCTCCTTAAGCTCTCATTGGCTCCTGTGTCGTCTGGCGGAAAACTGACTGCGTAGGACGGGCGTGGTATTAACATCCTCGTTTACACTCACGTGCCATTGGGGTATTATTGTGCAAACAACCTTGCCAGAGGGTAGGCTGACACCAACAGGGACTTGATCACATATGACCTCGGCTCAGCCCATTACCAATGACCTTCCATTTCAGATGGAAATGAATGGGGGTTGCATGAGAGGCAGTTAGCTCCACCACTGTTTGATCCACCTTGTCACTTTGTGCGTGAAGATCTGACAGGAACCTTTGACCACTGTCCCGGTTTTTGGTTTCCACCGGCGAGTAATCAACTGGTGAACGCCGTCGCTGTGAATCGCAGTTGTCTACGGGCCTTCGACACAAAGGGATTCAGGATTTCCTTTGAAGTGAGAGGATGTGGTGCAGAACTTCAAAGACAGAACAACGAATGCTCAACACTGGCTTGGTTGGAACATTTGGTCGAATAACATGAAATGTATTTTCACTTGTGTATTTATTTGGAAACTCGGTTCATACCAATGCTCCAGATGGTTCCGTGGTGACATTGTTGAAGGACAATGACTTATGGGGTGTTCCTCCACATGGTACGTGACCCATGTCACCCACCATCCATCACGGTGACAATGACACCCCTGCAAGAGCACCTCGTCAAAGAAGCCATTCGTTTTCCCATTGGTCTGCGTTTGACCCAATGTCTGGTTGATGGCCTGCCATTTGTCATCTGAAGGGTGTACAGTTGTGGAAGTGTTGTTCGAGTGCTTTTGGGTTGCTTTTGGGAACGTGGTTTTGGGTTGGTGTGAGCGAAGTGCCTCATGTATGAATATGTAAGCGCGAACCGGTGTTGACTGGAGCAGAACCTCTCAGCTGGTGTAATTTACGTAATCACTCTGCATGCAAGCCTATTCTTCTATTCCTCACCGAAAGCAAAGGACCCCATCGAGTTCGGCTTTCTCCCTCTGTGGAGCTGGCCTCGTGTAGGTCCCAACACGGTTCCTCAGCCGTCATCAGATTCGAAACTTCCCCGACGGGGCTCAGTGTTCCTCATTAACCCTCCGAAGAAGGCGAGAAGCTCAGGGACTCTGCAGCGTTGCGTCCTCCCAGGGGACGGAGGGGCGCGGCGGGCCTGGAGGACCAGAGGAGACCCCGCGCTGTGCGGCGGAGCCACTGCGGCTGGTCCCGGTGCTCCCGCAGAGAGCTTAAAAGATGAGAGGATGGGGGGGGAGGGGGGGGGGGGCAAGGAGGAGAGGAAGATAGGAGCGAGGAGGGAAGAGGAGAGGGGAGGAGGGATGGATTCATGGTCGAGAGAAGGGGAGAGGACGTTCGAGTGGAACACACGAGAGATGGACCGGGGGGGGGGGGGGGGGGGGGGAGAGGACAAGAGAGGGAAAGGAGGAAATGGAGGACAGAGGAGGAGAGGGGAGAGCGCCAGAAGAGAGGGATGCTGTGGCGTCTTACTGTACCAGAGCAGCTTCCCCCGCGGGGGCGCACACAGTCCTGTCGTCTCCTGCTGAGCACTTACGCTCGAATCAGGGGCAACGCACTTATCAGCCTGCCTCGCCCTTCCAACAGTTCCTCACATCAGCTCACTTACTCTTTCTCTCTCTCTCTCTCTCTCTCTCTCTCTCTCTCTCTCTCTGTCTCTCTCTCTCTTTCTCTATCTCCCTTTCTTTCCTCTCACTTTCTCCTTCTCCCACTCTCTCTCACACACCCATTGAGACACATCCATGACCTCTCTTTCTCTCTCTTTCTCATGCTGTTGCACACACCCCTCTCTCTTTCTCTATGCCTCCCCCTCCCCCCCCCCCTCTCTCTCTCTCTCTCTCTGTCGACAGCAGGCACCCTCTCATCCTTCCTCCCTCTCATCCAATCACAAGCAGCTCAGCACACCTTCTCCAGACTCTGGAGAGCTCCAGAGAGCGATGCAGATCAAACGGAGAGACCATCCCATATGCAATGCATGAAATATACATCACAGTGGTGGACTCAGACATCTCAAATAAGGCTCAAATGCAAATAAAGCTCTGGAGAAACGCAAGCTTTCCCTTAAACTTGGAGCTGTGCATTCCAATGGGTAAACACGAGTATTACAGAGCTCCCTCCGCGATACATTATTGATGTGACTGACCAATGAGCCGACCAGAGGGTTCTTTCACCGATATGTTGTTGCCTTGATTCGTCGAGAGGGTAACCCAGTATTGAGACCACGTCTGTCCTGGGTATTGTGGCATCCAGGAATCAATGCCGAGTGGAAAACACGAGGACACGTCAACGCAATCCACAAAGACAGTCTCAATCCCAGGCATACTCACGCAGCCTGTAACTGTCATGTTATTAGCAAAGGGATCGTACAGGACAGTAACACTCACTGTACACTCACACACACTGACGCAGAGGAGCAGTTTGGTTCCCCTAGCAACGGCAACTTAGTCCATGGTGGCATCCCTCTGACAAGTCCGTGAAGCTTCGTGCCATTTGATTCATTTCGGTCATTTTGTTTGCTCTCCGGCGTTGCCGGGTCTTTCTTATAACGCGCACACGGGTGAGGCTGGAAACGGGCATGTAGGTGTTGTATGGAGGAGGAGGGGGGGGGGGGGGGGGCAGTTGTTTCAAGCGATTTTCCTCTTGAGCGAGCACGCTGACACGCGCGCAGGGTGACTCCTCCTGCGTCGAGCGACTGTGACTTATAGAACCGCGGATGGGAAAGGGGGGGGAGGGGGCGAGCAGGGCAACAGCTGTGGAGGGGAGGGGGGGGGGACTTGTGAATGTAGCCCCGCGTTCTCATTCATAAACACACAGGTCCCTTATATAACACCTGTGCTGTTTCCACCCCTCCCCCGCTCCCCCCACTGTAACCCCTCCCCCTCCCACCCCACCTCAAAATTCTCTCCAGCGCTATTTACACGGCCCCATGGCATACAGATGAGGGTGCCGGGCGAGTCACGGCAGCGCCCTTCAAGACCAACGCACGGGCCCCGCGGGCCCGCGATGCTGGGGAGCTATTATTAGCCCCGCGTCATGTGACAGCCCGCGTCATGTGACAGCCTATTGGAAAGGGGGAGGCGAAGAGACAGCTGGGGGGGAGGGAAAACAGACTTGGAGCCCGGTGATGCACCGTGACGTGCGGTGGAGGAGGGTGTGTGAGGGGGACATAGTACGTGTGTGTGCGTGTGTGTGTGTGTGAGAGAGAGTAAGTGTGAATGCAGAGACTGAACCATGAAGGAATGTGCCTTCTAGTATTGTGTGTATGCATGTTTGCTGAGACTACATGTAGTCATAGCAGGGGTCCGGTGTCTAAGAGGCATCTCCTAGACACATCCATATCCTAACCATCGCTCCCATCATCATAACGTTGACGCTCGTAGGACGCCCCATCAAGGGTCCCCCGTTTCCGTTCTCCCGTTTCAGAACGCCAAGCGGAGCCGCCCCAAACCTCACGTCCGACGGGGCTACGTGGGGGCAGAGCGAGTCTCAAGTGTGGAAAGGGAAGACGAAAGAAAGTGACGTGCCACCAAAAAGCAACGGCGCCGGTTTGCATTGGCGCGGACGCCCCCACGTTAGACCCGTTCCCCAACTCGAACACGCGGGACGACTTCCCGTCTCCCTTTCAGGTGGGGGCTCTCCAGCACCTGTTCCCCAGAGCTCTGTCAGAAGAGGAGGAGCCCGGCATCCCTCGGCAGCTGTGTGGCACCCAAGGTGAGAGCAGGAGGTTCAGCTCCCAGGTGCGGCGGTTCTCTTTCCGCTCTTGCGTCCACCTCGAACCTGGGAAGACGGGAGGGGGGGGCCCTCCCCTCCCGTCTTCCCACCTCCACCCCCACATGGGAGGCCCTCACCTGCCTCAACCCCCGCCCAGCGATAAGGGAGGGGGGGGCCAGAGCAGTGGAGGAGAATGGAGTGCGCTCAGCTGCGAGAATACACTGTGTCTGCCGCGGCGAAGATCGTGCCAGCGCTCTGTTCCCTGCTCCGGCTAAGAAGAAAAAGGCCCCTCCCCCCCCCCCCCCCGCCGCATGAATAAATGATGGCGGAGATGACTGGGAGTCGTGGCCTCCACTTCTCGCAGCGAGTGACGAGGCTGTGCCTCAGCGTTACCGTAGCAAACACACAGAGGAACACGCACGCACACAGATAGCTTTCTCCTCCTGGCGGATAGACGGGTCAATCTAGAACAGGACAAAGGAAGGTTTTAGAAGTCACGGTCTTTCTGGTCATGGTCTGGGGGTGACAGCTTCTCCTGTTTGCAGTTTTTTTTGTGATTGATCCAAGTCTTCACATTCTTAAACATGTTTGAGTTGATGGGATGCTTCCTAACCTTTTACTTAAGTATCTTCCTGGTAATGGCCCGCCTCTTAGGCTAAGGAAACTGAGGTATTGGCAGATTAGTAAAACCGAATAAGACTCTTTCTTCATATACTTAATCTCTAACGTTCCTGTTCTACACAGCACATATACCAAACATGGGGCTCGGGTGTGGAGGAAGACTGGAAAAACAGCCTGGAATTCAACGGTGATTCTCCCAACAGTGTACACACTACACAATACACGCTGGGGGGCCAACTTTTCAGCTGCATGAACATTCGGGCGTCACGCGTGTGATTGGTTGGGGCGTGGCAGGCGGGCGGGGATGGAGCGATTGTTGGGAGTTGTGGACGGCATCTTTGTGCACACGGCCAAGCACCCTGCTCCGAGAGAAATGTGGCCCCGGTCCACATTAATAATTGATCAATGCTGGGCGGTTTCAGATCTCCTCCTCCCCAAGGGTTCCGATAGAAGAGATGGTATTAGATAGGACAGGAGTAATGGGACTGCAATGTGCTTATGCTTACGAGGATGATGCATTTGCATATCCGCACACCAACGCACACACACACACACACACACTCACATCATTCCACATGTGAGTGTGTTGGAGTGCAACAAATGAAGGGAGGCATGGTGATGACGCAGGCGAACCCGCTTGCAAACGTACACACGCGCGCACACACACACACACAGGCGCACACACACAGACATCTGGATCCATCCTCCACTGTCCAGTGTTTCTGGCCTGACTGAATCAATGGCATAGCAACACACAGAAACTGTCAATGACCTGTGGGTTAACAGTAGGGGATTATCTACCGCAGTCCGTATTCACTAACACCACTTCACCCCAGCATCACTCGCTTCGACTGAACAATGACCGTCTTCAATATCCCTCGCTGCATGTAGCAGATGCTCAGTGCTTTCTCTAGGAAGGACAGAATTCCACAACTGCCTGGAAAAAAAGGCTGTATTGTTCTGTTATTTGAGCGGCATTGTTTTTTTTGTTTTTTTTTATGTCACAGGCATCGTCAGGGACTGTTTAAAGCCTGGTTCTGTGAATGGGAATCCGCGGATAGCTCCTCATTGATGTGCCGTTACGTAATAGGTCAGTACATTGCAGATACTCTAATCTGACATAATGCTCATTGAGTAATCTGAGGCATTGCCCCGACTGACACTTGAACTGAGTAGCTTCTTTTGAGGCTGTACTTGAACCCTCTCTCACCCAGAGATATCAGGAATCTACTCAACAGTAGACCAGCCGTGTCCTTTATCCATGCAACCAATCAATGCAGACGGGATCAGTGTGGGGCTGGACGACATGAGGGGGGGTTAATAAAGTGTCTGGATGATTGGTTGGTTCAAGGGAGGGTTTAAACCGCTAACTTTCGGAAAGCTGATGACCGTTATAGGGTGTTAGGCCCTGGAAAGGCCGGGGAGAGAGGCAGCTCTCGTCTCACCATCTCAACTGGGATAAAGCGGGTAATCCAAGGACGCCTGGTGCGAAGACGGGCCTGTGGCATGTTTATCTGGAACCGATTCTCAAATGTGATCGTCGGCAACGGGGGGGGGGGGGGGGGGGGGGGGGGGGTTCTTTTTGTCGTCTTTTGAACTTGTCGAGTACTGTGCTCTCTTTTTCCATGTGTGTTTTTGTGTGCTAGTTCTGGGTTTTTGTCATTCTCCAGGTACTGAAACTAGTCTATTTTTTTTTCCTCAGTTGGTTCTCCATAGCTGTTTTTGTGGCACGTCATGTTCATATGACGCATAAAATATGAGTCACTTCACAATCTAGGCTAACATAATCCTCCATAAGTTCCAACCAATCGCAGAAGCACATTGATACTTCAATGTAGGCCTCCATGAACATGATTGTTTGTATTGGCAATGTCCTGGAGCTACAGTTAATATGAAACGTGATGCAGAAGCATAGGCGATGGACTATTGGTTACATTTAGATAGCCGTAAAAGTGGGAAAAACAAATCAGTTCTGTCCTGATAACCAACTAAAAACAGGAATGGAAGCTTAAGCAGTCAACCTAAATGTGAATTGGGTTTGTTTGGTTTCATTTGTCGTCAACTATAGGCTATTTAATGTACCTTTTGGAGAAAAAATGCGGTGTGTATCAGATTCCGCAATGCGCAGAAATCAGTACAGAAATAAAAAGTATCTTCATCTGGTAAGCACAAACGCCTGGGCTACCGAAATGTGCCTTTGTGTTTCAAATGCGCAAAACACCCTTCAAGTCTTCATGGCATGCCTGTGTGTTATTCAGGCAGGTTTCCCCTAGAACAGAACGTGACATGAATGTATTTTGTGGGTGCTACCACTCACGGACAGAGCGGGTTGTCATGGAGCACAGCACATCAGTTTACTGTTCTTGGGAACGTTTTCGTTTTTTGCATAACCAATTGCAAACCGATGTCCTTAATTGGACATCGTCATCATTCTTCTCGGAATTAGGAAACGGTTCTGTATGATTTGTTTTCGCATGGACCAACGACCATATCCCCCTCTGACTCTAACATGGTATGGGTTACAGCAAGTCTATTCAAAAATAGATTTCTAATCCCCTCAAAGAAAATGGCTCTTTCTAAAAATAGATCGGAAGAAAGGGGAGGCGCACCACAACTCGCAACCCCCCTCCTCGGTCACTGCCAGCAGCACGCGGGGATTCCCTAAAGGTCTCGCGAATGTGCACATTGTATCTTGCGCCCGTTAGAACTCATTCATAACGTTATCTAATCAAACTGTTGGTTATCTGCATTAACTCGAAATTGTTATTATTGCCATTACGCATGACGCCATTACTGTACATCTACATGGCAGGCAATAACGTTTCTTTTTCTTATGACTCAAACGACCATTGTGTCTTTCGAAGTCCTCTCACGTGTACTCCCATCGCATGCTACAGGGATCCAAGACATGGGGTTTATGTAATACCATTAATGGCTTCTTTCAACTCGCCCTTTCAGACAAAAAGAGCACTATGGCACGGTTAAAGAACATTGCAGACTAAGCTTCAGTCAGTCAGTGATCAGTGAAGAGGAACGTTTTATGAATAAAAGTCAGAGCATGCCAAACCGTAGAACTTCTGTACAGAATGGGACGTTCATGTGGCATACTATTTGTTTAACATATGATGTTATGCTTAGCAAAATATTTACATATACTGTCGTGTGTCCAGTATCACCATAGTATTACCAGTCATTTTCTGATCAGAATAATTCTGAGCGTATTATAAGTGGATGTTTCTGATTGGCTGGTAGGTGGCATTTGACTCGTGCATAACTCGAGACAACTATCCACTCAACAGAAATCTTCCCTCAGTATGCCTGCGCCTCGTCCATTAATTGTATATAGCGGGACAAGTTATCCCTTACGTCACACCGTGAGAAATGGTTGTAATGCGTGAGTCTCACGGCCAATGCGTGAGACTTGAGAGCCCTGTCGCTTTCGAATCAAGTCAAGTTAAGTTCCATTGATCTCCTCAGCATCACAGGGTTCAGTTCCTGGTAGATGTACCTTACCTGGATGTTTTCCTCTCTGCGGTCATCAGTGACTTCCTCAGACAATGTTTCTTATGTCATCGACTTGTTTCCCTGCAACTTTGAGTCATTACTATTGCATGAGGACAGAGACACTGGGGAGGGTTGTGTTATAAGAGACCTGCTATCAGTCTGCTTCTGTACTGCACCATTCCCTGCACAGCCCTGCCCTTACCCTCAGAGAGATAGAGAGACTTAAGGATAGTGAAACAGTAGGATAGCGATACAGCCGGAGTGATACTCAAAAAACGCTATTAAAAGTCTTGTAGAATTCAGACTTACTGTATAGGTCAGTTTTTTTTTAAACTGGATGTTTAACTCCATTTCAGATATTTCGTAAATCTCTTTGAGCCTAGTAAGTCCAATAAAAAGTTACAACCATGAGCATTAGAACTACAGGTTATATTATGTGATCAATGTTTTATTATTACGTTCAGTGTTCAGTGTACACTCTAAAACAAATATGGCTTCATAGAACCATTTGCAAGGACATAAGAACCCTTTGAAAAGAGGTTCAAGGTATATTGATCCCTGAGGTACCGGATAGAACCCTTTTATAAAAAGTGCTTGGAGCCGTAAGTGGTTCTTTCTGACTGGAAAGGGCCTCTACTGTAAATGGACCTTCAGGTGATCTGTTTGTTGTTCAATTATACATTATTCTACACAGCACCCTTTTGTTTTCAAGATAAAGGTAATTAAAAAAACAGGCAGTAAAACTGAGCACATTTCATTTATTTATTAAACATAAGAGGTATAAACATTAATCCTTGTTAACTTTAATGTACATTATATCATACTGTACAATTCATTTACAACAATTAAATACATTGAGGACAAAGGGAAGGCCACAGTACATGTAATCACAGCTAATATTTACTAAGACTTTATTGCGTATATACGTATGTACAATTCCAAGTCATACATATATACATAATCAAAGACTCATTAATTCACGTTCTATTGACAACATCTTTTTTCCAGTGATTTTATTTCACACCTTTCATACATTTAACCACACGGTTAGTCAAGTTAACAAAACAAGGAACTTGTCAGGTTCAGAACACAAGACAGAAGACACAATCGGAGATTTTGCCGACGGACACCCTTTGAAAACACTGAGAGAGCGTCTTAAGCTCTTTGTAGCTGTTTTACAATAAGAGTTAGCGATGGTTTGATGACTCGATGTAAAAGACACAGGAGACACTAAGAGACAAGAACAGTCTAGCGTGGGTTTACAGGACTGGTTCAAAGTACAAGTTTGCAGATTCCAAAGTCGGTGCTGTAGAGCATGCTTGTTTGGCTCCTCCATGACATAAATATGGCATTGGCTCACTCAGACACGGTCAGATATTTAAGGACAACAAGCTTGTGTAGTTATGGAAGCCTTGAAGATCGAATCAGCATTTTGCAACAATACAGAGAAGGCTATGTTCCAGTCTGCCATGCAAAGTTATTGGATTCACCACTGATATAATCATACAGTTCTTCTATCATTCTTATTAGTATACTGTTAATAAAAGTAATGTTTGTTTTTTAGTTTTTTTTTGTGGCATACAGGTTACAATCTAAACATTCCTTATGGTTTATGTTTGATTATGAGTGAAGACATAGTCAAGTGTTTATGTGTTGCGCAGCTAACATCAAACAACACAGCCTATACCTTTCAAGCTGACCAGAGAGACAATACTATAAGCAATGCATGAAGAGGTGTATTTGTCTGTAAACAATGGTAATGATCAAGCAGACAATAACATACACGTCAGTTATGTCTTCTCAGTATTGAGGAAATGGATTAAAAGACAATGAAAACGTTTGAATTGTATGGAGGTAAAGTATGTTTCAAATGCACCATTGAAGAGCAATACCAGTGCAAATATCTGACAATGGGATGAGAAAAACTATTTACGGAGGTGATGGACAAGGTTTCTTTGATTTGTAATATTCTCCCAGAAGACAAACGTGGGAGACTTTCTGTACATTCAACAATTTGGGGATAGTTCATCTACTGTGTGAACATACCCAAACCATCCACACAATCAGAACAAATTATCTATCAACAGGTATGGTTACTTAGTTTAATTCTCTTAGAATCATTCAGTTTCATGTCATTGGATATGTAATGGGATGAGGTAAATGTAAGGCACTATTCAATTGAACTTAAGCACGTCATAGAGACAACAAGGAAAATATACAGCATGTGTGTTGTATGCATTTAACACCAAACCATCTGGTAGGATTATATTATCATGCATTATTGCTTATTGTTGAACAGTGGACACTGCTGCCTTTCTAATTTGAATAGATTTGTTACAGTTGCCACTAACTATACCTACAGTATGTATCATTTGTGCCATTGGTAATATAACCAATGAATAAGAGCTGTACTTCATCTCATGAACTATCAATACAATGTTTGTCCAATAGCTGGCTTTGTTATTTATCAGTGGAACATCCTTATGGATTCATGACACTGATCCACTGAAAATGTGCAAATCATACATAGTTCTGAGTAGTACAGAAGTGGAAGAATGGAGCCTGTCAAGCAGCCTTTGTATCTCGCCGTTCTCGGCCCTCTTGTCTACTGTGGGTCTCCTCCGCCCTGTTCCTGCCTCTCCACGTACCCCCTCCTCTGCAGTTTTTTCAAGAACAAGTACAGTGAATTTCAGGAAGCTCCTTCTTCCCTACGGCGTTCACTTCGCCCGTACCGTACAAGCGAGCAGGAATTGCGTTCCCGTGCGAGCGCTGTGCCCAGTGAGGGGACCTGAGGATAAACGCATGGTTCAGCGAGGCCACGCGAAAGGATTCAAAGTGTCTACGGCTCCACTCTCTGATCTCTCTGCGGTGTGGGAGTTCATCGTTAACCCACATCTCACGCCACCCACCCCCCTTCCCCACCCACCGTCCCTTGAGGTACAATTTGCCCGCACCCCCATTGATATGTGGTGTTTGTAGTCAGTACCCAATTACAAAGCACACAGCGTCTGGTGGGACTGAACAGAGATTGGTACCCCCCCTCACCTCCCTCCTATCCTGGTTTGGGGAACATCAAAACCGCTGTGTGTTGGCAATGAGGATAATGGTTTCCCCGCTGTGCCTCTGCATACAGCTGGTCTACCTGCCCACTGCTCTTAACTGGGTCAGCCTGTAGCTAGCTAGCTGGTGGAGGCTCCGACATCGCTTCACACTTGGCTAATCTCTTTTTCCCTGTCGGAATTCAAATCCCAGGGCTGTGTTGTTGTGTTTCGTTTAAGAGGCCGGCTTTAACCGGCATTGGGAACAGTGGGTGCGATGGCCCTAGAATACAGTAACTCGGGTTCTTTACATACATGTGGACATTTTTGGACAGTCTGGTTCTTTGTAAGCTGGTTAGGCCTGCTCTTGGCTTTCCGTAGGGTTGTAACTAGCTCCAGTAGCTATAATCGGGCTCATGGTGTCCTATAAGAAGGGGGGGGGGGGGGGGGGGGGGCTGGTGTTTATGAGCAGCATGGGGATAGAAGAAGCTGACTCTTACATTATCGATCTGGCTAATGTGCGTGGAAAGTCTGATACCTTGACTGTAGGAAGAGGGTCGGGCACTTTTCTATTCATCGCTGGCATTAATGTTTTACAGGCGGGCTCCTGCGTTGTTCCGTCTGCCATTGGCAAGGCTTGGCTTCCTCGATCTAGGTCAACTTTGAGAGAGTGCTCGGGGATTCGTTTCCACTGATGTTGCTCTCGCGAACTGAGAGAGCTTCAGAGAGAAGGATCCGGTGAGATGGGATGGGGTTCTAGTTTGGTGGAAGTGGGGGTGGGAGTGAGGAGGCAATGGCATCTTTTACCCGCTGAGATATAGCATAAACACGCATGTACTGTGCAAACACAGGCTTCTCGGAACACACGTATATATCCACACTTTTCAACAAATAATTTGTTCTAACCTACAGTATGCAGGGCTACACACCAACACACATTCACTCAGTCTTTCCGTAGCTGCCACATGGAGAAAAAAAAGCCAAACCAAAAGAAGAATAGAGGATTTATTTTTATCAAAAATAGGTCACAAATGAATGAAGAAACGTGTCAAAATGAATATGGCAACAAGAGTATGAGAATCAAAGGGAAATCAAATGCATCTTGCTTCCACACCAAAGTCTACGGAGCACAGTGAATCTCCCTCGCACTATTGCTTTCCCTCACAGTCCATCGTGCGTGAATGGAAATGGGTCCTGAAGACAGTGCTTCACACGACTCTATGGTGTCTTCACAATGACGCATGTACTTGTCTTCCAAAGTGTTAAAGTGTGGGCCAATGGGTATGAGGCAAGTTTAATCTGCTGTACAGTACATAGCACGAAACGCCATCGAATAAAAACCTACTTCACTTTGGTTATGTCAGATGTTTGACAAATGATAGGTTACAATAAATAACAAAAAACGGATTTGATGGGTTGAATGGACGCTATTACAATCACGCTTGGCAATGGACTAACCACTGAAAATGTCTGAATTCTCTCAATTCGATTTCTTCAATGATTATTCTTTAAGAATGAGATAGATGATGTGTGATGGATTTGTATTACTTTCCAGAGACAACCAATATTGCATACAGAATGTGCTGGATACCACCCCCCATTTCTTATCATCGTTCATCCCAACCTTCATGACTAGGTTTCCCATGGCAACCTATGACTGACATAAGCTTCTTTATACAAAGCAAGACATCTGAGGGTGACATTGTGTGCACAGTGGCTAAAACACTGATGCTGTTATTTGTTCAATGAAGAATAAAAGCAATAGGTTATTGGAAAACATGACTTGCCACCCGAACGGTTGAACTTTGTTGGCCGGTAGGCAACTCAACGCTCCTTAGAACATTTTGACACATAATGAGGACAACCAGGGGTCATCAAGGTGTTGAAGCTTCCATTGAAATGAAAGTGAGGAAACTGAGGTAGATGCTATTAATTACAGTGATACAGCATTCTGATAAGAAATCAATCAAAGAAATAACAATTAAAAAAAAACAGAATAATTTAAATGATTATATGATAACACGTCACCTGCAGCAATTTCATTCCATCTGCATCACCCTGCGCCAACATGCAGAGGAAAAAGAGGGGTTTAAGTTTTGTGTTTTCATGATCGGAAGCCATTTCATCTGAAGCGCTCCGCAGCTGTGTTTTCATCAAGGCAAAATTCAAAAAACAAGAAACGAAAAGACATCATTTAGCAAAAATGTTATAAATCTAAAAAATAAGTCACCAGTTTAACCAATCCCTCTTCATATAAAACATATATACTTTAAAAAAAATAGAGATTTAACAATGCCAACTCCACCAGCTGAACAAAACACAAGTTATTTGTGTTTATATTTATTTGAATGAGCTATGTGTTGTTCCCATAGATCAGTACACTGGTGCTGGAACAGTTTTGAGTGGTTGACATGGGATGAAAACTATTGTTATTTTCTTTCTTCATTTTCTTGTTACATGCCCTACTGTACTTTTCAAGCATGCAATAATATGTTTTGCTATAGAACATGATTAGAAGTGGTGTAATGCACACACAGAACATATTCCTATTGTGTACCTAAATACACACAGAGAGGGGGAGCATGTCTTCATCTTGAATACATTATGGGTTTCATAATGAGCATATAAACTGTAATATGTTTGTCAGATGATTCAAGTAACTTCTTCTGTACCTCTGTTTTGACACCTTTTTGTATGTCCCAGCCTCTTCTCCTTGCAAAGTCAGTCTTGGTGTCCGTGGGGAAGGGTCGGAAAGGGGTCTCCTTGCTCCGTCTTCTTGAGTCATATGTTGTTCTTTTTTCATTCTTCTTATTTTCCCCACCCCTTTCCTTTACCAGTCAATCATCTAGGAGAAAGACGTTGGGGGGAGGGGGGTTCCTCTCCCTGACATGTGTGTCAGAGTGGGGGTGGGGGGAAGGGGGGCAGCAGGCCCTCCCGGTCATATAAAGAGCGTGGTTCTGTGGCCTGGTGTGTTTGACCTTGTGTGTTTCCCTTTGACATGGCGCCATGGACGGAAAACAAAAAGGGGGCAGGGGTGGGGGGGTCGGGGTGGGGGGTCGGGGGTCATGTGGTCGCTCTTCGCTCGCCCCCTGCAAACCAAAAGAGAACAGCGATCGAGTTCCAGCATGGCTCAGCGAGGGAGACGACTCTCCGTCCAAACAACACTTGTCCTCTTACAAGCTAGCTGGGCTTTGTCACAGAACAAACACGACAGTCATGCCATTGCTAAACATGTCCCATGTTCATATCAACATTGTGTGATGTCCCTAGATAATGATTCGATACAAGGTTAAAAGAACGTGTCAGTTCACTGGCCCGGCTCCAAACCGTCGCCTTTCGGAGATTAGAAACGGCAGCAAATGCACGGCAACACAACTAGCCTATTAACGCCATACTGTGTGGGTGACAGAGGGGACCCGAAGCTCTATTGGGCACGACAGCTTCTCAGCTGAGCTTGCCTGTCACATTGAATAACAGGCACGGACGCTTCTCACAGTGTCAACACGGTGCTGTCAAACTGCACTGCAATGTAACGACAAAAACACGCCAAAGAGTCTCTTTTTTCTTTCTTTTGAAAAGGATCTGTTTTTGAGGCATGAAGAGAGGCTACGCGACACAATGAAGTGGACATCGAGTCCCAGGATCCTTCGCGCTCTCTGTGCTTCGCGACATTCTTCCTTTATGCAGCTTCAGTCCTTTTGTTTGTCTGC
Organism: Osmerus mordax; assembly: GCF_038355195.1. NCBI lineage: Eukaryota > Metazoa > Chordata > Actinopteri > Osmeriformes > Osmeridae > Osmerus > Osmerus mordax. The sequence goes on along the minus strand of NW_027120446.1, from coordinate 5,123 downwards.
AGACTGCCTCCATAGAGGCTGTCTCTTCCCTCGCTCTCCCTCTCTGTCTCACCCACTCAAACGCGCACACACACACACGTACAGTAAGCCCACACACACACGCACGCATGAGCTCACCGACTGCACAACCCTCTAGGCGCCCTCCATACTGCCATACTGCCCGTCTCCTGAGCACTCCCCTGCTCACACACATACACACACAATCTGGCTCAGTCTCTCCATCATACACACACACTGTGGAATACACACACAAGTATATGTTCCCATAACCTGCACATACACATTGGCAGTCTTGCCGGCCTGTGCATGTACTACAGACAAGCACGTACAAATGCTCTCTCTCTCTCTCTCTCTCTCTCTCTCTCTCTCTCTCTCTCTCTCTCTCTCTCTCTCTCTCTCTCTCTCTCTCTCTCTCTCTCTCTCACAAACACACACACACAAACATATACACACACACACTTCTACTTAGCAAGCCTGCAAGAGACTCTATGACTGCAAGAGACTGTGATGACTCCATCATCACAGTCCCATATTCAGGCTGCTGAACAAGGACAACAGAGACGCCATCACTTCCTGTTTGCTGTTTCCTGCCACTACACTGAGCAGAGAGCTGTTGCTATGCAATGGCATGGATCAGGCACACAGAATCCCAACCAGGAGCGTAAACAAACACAGCCGACGAATCTGGCTGGCTGGTTTATAAATGGCGTTTAAAAAGGTACGCAAAGTACAGAAGGTTGTGTTTGAGTGATTGTAGTGGTTCAATAAACAGACATTTACTTACCGACAAAAAAAGGGGGCACAATTTGTGCGATGTAATGTTACTCACTGTTTTGTGTTTTGTACACACAAGAAGATTGGTCATCTTCTGACTCCTGAGCCCACCCCTTTTCTGAACTATTGGCCTAAAGTGACGTGTGGCAAATAAAGTACCGTGTGCATGGAAAAGAGTTTCTCATGCTCAGAATGGGGATCACAACAAAAGTTGTTGTCCCTTGAGAGAATAGCTGTTGACCCAATGTCTCAGTGCAGAATGCCTATCCTTGTGGACCAGCAGGCCAGTAACACAATACAGGAGCCATAAATGACAAGGGACATTATGGAGTGTTATTGTGATCCACGGCACCCACCACTTGCAAATGCCTGTGGAGGGGGGGGGGGGGCTTGGTCCAGGGTTTGGGGAGAGGGGGGGGGGGGTGAGGGGTACCCACATGATGGTAATTCATCAAGCATAAGTGACGTAAATCCCAGGATTAAGCCGGAATCGATGCATCCAGTGCTTTAAATAACCATGACCTTTGGGCAGAATGAACCTGTCAGCCTAGGTGCCACTCTGGAACACATTGCCTGTGGGGGGGGTGGGGGGGAGGGGGTGGGGGGCGGGGGAGGGCTGAGCGGGCGAACTGAACATTTAGGTACTGAGGCATGGACCACCACCTGCCCACGCACATATGTGCTTGCACACACACACATACTATATACACACACACATAAAATGTGCGCGCAAACATGTATTCTCAGACACCCACACAAACACAAACACTAGGCAGGCTTGTGCACTGCACACACACACACATACACACACACACTGCAGCCCTTCCGCAACATTATCACACAATCTCTTATCAGGTTCAGCCTTCTACTGTCCGTCTAGATTTCTCTTCTGTCTAGCCTCTCTTGTAAAGGTAAAACCAGAAGGGCACAGAAAAAGACAGAGAGAATAGACAAGAGAGAGAGAGAGAGAACATAGACAATAGAGAGAGAGAGAATAGACAAGAGAGAGAGAAAGAGAGAGAGAGAGAGAGAGAGAGAGAGAGAGAGAGAGCGAGAGAGAGAGAGAGCGAGAGAGAGAGAGAGAGGGAGATAGAGAGAGACTGGAGGTGAGCGTGCTGAGGGACAGATCCCCTCAGCAGCGTCAGGGACGCTAACAATAGCTGTCAGAGCTGAGGCGTGGGCCCGCGCTGTCAACGGCAGTGTCATCCAAGGGGAAACCTGTTTACCTCTGCTCATCCTCGTCCCATATGCTAGTGGAGCCAGGACACGCGAGGCAGCAGGGAGACCGCTGACAGACCCGGCTCGGCTCCCGCCTCCGTTACCCCCTCACCCCCACCCCTCCGCCAACACGAGGGAACTGAACTCCGGCAACACTGTGTCTGTCTGTGGCCTGTCAGGGTTCGACAAGGACGGATTCTTGCTTGGCTTTTTCGGAGCGCTGACGCTACGTGTCAACTGTGCCGCCATGTTGGATTTGCTCGCAGGCGTCTTGTCATCACGACACAGGGGCTCTGTCTCGAGACATACTGCCGGACTGCTGAACAATGGTCAGCTGTTCCATTCGAGATAGTGTGCGTATGACATTGGGACCTTAGGTTTTCAGGTAATCTTACTTTGGTTGAGTGGAATTAATCAATAACAATGGGTTTCCACCATTGGATCCCGCTACAGCTACAGTAGGCCCAATCAGTGTCTCTGGCCCACTGAGACAACTAACAGACTTTGTTTTGTTGTCAACCAATAGCAAGGTAGACACTGCCCTCTAGTCCTCAGACGAGGGTACTGCATCTGCAGACGACCGCCAAACGCCATTCCATTTTTCCGCACCAAAATGTCAACCGCCGCTTTCCACGAATGGATCCGTCGCCATGCGCACCGCAGTGCACCGTGAGAGCGAGCTAAGCTATCTTCCTTTCTGCTGGTAGGACTTGGAGGACCAAGGGCAGTAACAAGGTTGATGGTGAAGCTGAATGGGTGCGATGTGTGTTTCGGGTGACAGCTCGGCAGGGCCAGCGTACGTGAATGTGCTTTTGTGCGTCCACCACATTACTCACCTACCAGCGAGGTGGCCCTCGAGGCTGTCGCCCTCCCACGTGGTCAACTGGGAAGGACAGTTTGAGTTCAAAGGCGAAGGGATGTTCGCATGTCCCTGCCCTGCACGACACAGGGTCTGGAGCGGGTATTCCCATGGAAGAGGGTTGCATGTCGATCTGGCCAGCAGGTAATCCTTACTGATAGAATGGTTTCCTTGTCGTCACACATCACGGTTGCCTCCCAGAGCCTGGTTTGATCGGTATTCCATCTTTCGCCGTGGTTAGGGGGGGGGAGGGGCAGGGGGTGGGGGAGGGGGGGGGCGGTGGTCTCGATGTCGTCCGTGATAGTAAGGTGCTCGGGTGGTCTTGATAGGCTGATGCGGGGGCGATGACCTCAGACGAGGTGACCTGTTCCGTGTCGCCACACGTCCCAGATGCCGCAACGCAGAGCCCACGAGGCCGAGGCCACGAGCCTCGAGCAATGTCCGCTTTGCGTTTGATGTTTTGCGATGAACGACTTCACGTCTGATGAATGCTGGAGGGGATCATGTAGGTCCAGCTTTCTGTCTAATGTGCGCAGATATGGACCTAAGACATGGCTTTAGCTGCCAAAATAAATTTCACAATGATATTCTCATTTCATATGTCTACATTAATGTAAGTCAGTGCCGTGAAGGAACAATGGTCGAAACCTTTAAAAACACAGTTGAGTGAGGCCTCTTCTTCCTCCATTTTGGATTAGTCTCTTTGTGCCTATGTCAGACTATATGGAATAGTCTGGAGGTTGCTATAGAAACTGCATCCTCTGACGCCTGCTATACCAGATTCTGACCACACAGTGGCGCTATTGGTTTGAAAATAGGCCATAGTATTCCATATCTTACTGTATTCTCCCAACAGTACACAGTTATCGAGTCCCCCCCCCCCCCCCCCCCCCCCCCCCCCCCCCACACCCCATCAAGTTTTTTTCTTTTAAAACGATTCATCCATTTGTATGTTTCAAGGGTAACATGTAGGCTACCTCACAATCGATAGAGCCTAGGCATGATCACGGTTCTTTCCCAGTGCACAGGCCTACCTAAGCCTACATTTAGGGGTGAAGTATAAATTAACACAAGGACATTCTGTAAACAAGATTAATAACGTTATATTTTTATATCGTTCTGGGTTTGACCCATCGATTGCAATCCATTAAAAGTGTTTGAGTCATTTTACGGCCAATAGGGCAATTTGATTATCAAATGAATGAGGACGTTTTTATTTGTTCATCATTGGCCACATTTTATGTTAATCGCTGCTGTTTATGTGTGTTACCAAACAGAGACACGTCAGTGATGGTGTTGCCACTTATATGTGTCTGCAATTACCATATTACTCCTCATCGCTGACATAAGCAACAGTGCCATGGTACTATATTGTCCGCTCTGAAAAATGTTGACCACTGAGATGGTGGAAATAATGGGTGTATGTCACCTTGGAGTCACTGAGTGGCCATAATTGTGAGTGAGACTAATTTACACAATTTAGACAAATTGGTCCAATCATCTTCTTAACCCAATAGACAAACCAAATGTAAACTTTCGTAATCACAAAACCTGCAACTATGTCAATACATTACTAAACACATGAATAAAGTGCTAAGCGAAGTGAGGTTGATGTTTTCTTGAAGTGTCTTTCAACCCCTTTACCCCAACATCGATGAGCGCGTATAATGGAAGACGTTCCTGGGGATATCGTTACTACCCACTAACCACGGTTCATCCAATGTTATGATATTCTATTAAATGGTCCTTCTGCATTAGAGGTGCCAGAAAAAAGAGCTTGCCAATCTACCAAGCCAGAGTCAGAATATTTGATGGAGGCTACTCACGGAAAGAAACGACGTTTCTCATCTTATCACTGATGCGAAATTCACTGATCATACATCAGTTAGCTTTCCGGTGAACGCTTTATGTGGGCTGCAATTTGTATATTTTATGGAGTCGGCATCTTCAGAGTCCATGTAGTCGGATTTGGAGAGTGACGGTTTGCTGTCACTCTTTTTGAATTCACCGAATGACGGCTGCTGCTGGCCACATGTTACATGGGTGTATTGGAATTGTTCTTCATGCTCCGTCTCCCTGTGGTAGAAGTAGTTGAAATGGAGACGATGACAGGGACGGGCAGAGCGATAGTGAGCACACCAGCTATGGCACACAAAGACCCGACAATTTTGCCACCGATAGTGACCGGGCACATGTCCCCCGTAGCCCACCGTAGTCATGGATACCACCGCCCCCACCAGAATGCATCAGGGATGCTGCTGAACCCCGATTC
>NW_027120445.1:27500-31740 GCF_038355195.1 Osmerus mordax | reverse complement strand
AACACGGGCGTGTCAAGTTTGCCACGCGCACGCGCATCCCCGCTAAACAGGGGCCAAAACAAAACTTTAAACGGAGCTACCGAATTGGAAACCATCAATCCTGGGAAAATAACAACTCACACGTGTGCCCCTTATGCTAACTTGAATTTAGAAACCGTCCTCAACAAAATCCCACGTTCGGGCGCAAAACTGCACGTTTGAGGCCACATTTTCAATGATGCTGGAAACTTACATTCAAAGCTGGGAAAATGTGCTCATCTACAGGCATCCCCACTTAGGGACGTCGTAGCACCTTGACTCGGGTGGCGTTGGAAAGGTCTGGTCCAGGGGAACACGGGCGTGTCAAGGTTGCCACGCGCACGCGCATCCCCGCTAAACAGGAGCCCAAACAAAACTTTAAACGGGGCTACGGAAAAGGGGAGAGCTTTTTCGGGGACAAACACCACTCACGTCGGTGCCCCCTGTTCCAACTTGAATTTAGAAACCGTCCTCAACAAAATCCCACGTTCGGGTGAATAACTGTGAATTTTAAGGCACATGCCTCTCTGGGCTGGGAGAGTGCATTCAAATAGGAGAAATTGGCTTCATTTAGAGGCATCCCCACTTGGGGACGTCGTAGCACCTTAACTCAGGTGGCGTTAGAAAGGTCTGGTCCAGGGGAACACGGGCGTGTCATGTTTGCCACGCGCACGCGCATCCCCGCTGAACAGGAGCCCAAACAAAACTTTAAACGGGGCTACGGAAAAGGGGAGGGCTTTTTCGGGGACAACCACCACTCACCTCGGTTCCCCCCATCCCAACTTGAATTTAGAAACCGTCCCCAGCCAAATCCCACGTTCGGGGGCAAAACTGCTCGTTTGAGGCCACATTTTCAATGATACTGGAAACTTACATTCAAAGTTGGGAAAAGGTGTTCATTTACAGGCATCTCCACTTAGGGACGTCGTAGCACCTTAACTCAGGCGGCGTTAGAAAGGTCTGGTCCAGGGGAACACGGGCGGTGTCAAGGTTGCCACGCGCACGCGCATCCCCGCTAAACAGGAGCCCAAACAAAACTTTAAACGGGGCTACGGAAAAGGGGAGAGCTTTTTCGGGGACAAACACCACTCACGTCGGTGCCCCCTGTTCCAACTTGAATTTAGAAACCGTCCTCAACAAAATCCCACGTTCGGGTGAATAACTGTGAATTTTAAGGCACATGCCTCTCTGGGCTGGGAGAGTGCATTCAAATAGGAGAAATTGGCTTCATTTAGAGGCATCCCCACTTGGGGACGTCGTAGCACCTTAACTCAGGTGGCGTTAGAAAGGTCTGGTCCAGGGGAACACGGGCGTGTCATGTTTGCCACGCGCACGCGCATCCCCGCTGAACAGGAGCCCAAACAAAACTTTAAACGGGGCTACGGAAAAGGGGAGGGCTTTTTCGGGGACAACCACCACTCACCTCGGTTCCCCCCATCCCAACTTGAATTTAGAAACCGTCCCCAGCCAAATCCCACGTTCGGGGGCAAAACTGCTCGTTTGAGGCCACATTTTCAATGATACTGGAAACTTACATTCAAAGTTGGGAAAAGGTGTTCATTTACAGGCATCTCCACTTAGGGACGTCGTAGCACCTTAACTCAGGCGGCGTTAGAAAGGTCTGGTCCAGGGGAACACGGGCGTGTCAAGGTTGCCACGCGCACGCGCATCCCCGCTAAACAGGAGCCCAAACAAAACTTTAAACGGGGCTACGGAAAAGGGGAGAGCTTTTTCGGGGACAAACACCACTCACGTCGGTGCCCCCTGTTCCAACTTGAATTTAGAAACCGTCCTCAACAAAATCCCACGTTCGGGTGAATAACTGTGAATTTTAAGGCACATGCCTCTCTGGGCTGGGAGAGTGCATTCAAATAGGAGAAATTGGCTTCATTTAGAGGCATCCCCACTTGGGGACGTCGTAGCACCTTAACTCAGGTGGCGTTAGAAAGGTCTGGTCCAGGGGAACACGGGCGTGTCATGTTTGCCACGCGCACGCGCATCCCCGTTGAACAGGAGCCCAAACAAAACTTTAAACGGGGCTACGGAAAAGGGGAGGGCTTTTTCGGGGACAACCACCACTCACCTCGGTGCCCCCCATCCCAACTTGAATTTAGAAACCGTCCCCAGCCAAATCCCACGTTCGGGGGCAAAACTGCACGTTTGAGGCCACATTTTCAATGATACTGGAAACTTACATTCAAAGTTGGGAAAAGGTGTTCATTTACAGGCATCCCCACTTGGGGACGTCGTAGCACCTTAACTCAGGCGGCGTTAGAAAGGTCTGGTCCAGGGGAACACGGGCGTGTCAAGGTTGCCACGCGCACGCGCTTCCCCGCTGAACAGGAGCCCAAACAAAACTTTAAACGGGGCTACGGAAAAGGGGAGGGCTTTTTCGGGGACAACCACCACTCACCTCGGTGCCCCCCATCCCAACTTGAACTTAGAAACCGTCCCCAGCGAAATCCCACGTTCGGGCGAATAACTGTGAATTTTAAGCCCCTTTTCCTCTCAAGCTGGAAACGTGCAAAGTTGGGAAAAGGTGTTCATTTACAGGCATCTCCACTTAGGGACGTCGTAGCACCTTAACTCAGGCGGCGTTAGAAAGGTCTGGTCCAGGGGAACACGGGCGTGTCAAGGTTGCCACGCGCACGCGCATCCCCGCTGAACAGGAGCCCAAACAAAACTTTAAACGGGGCTACGGAAAAGGGGAGGGCTTTTTCGGGGACAACCACCACTCACCTCGGTGCCCCCCATCCCAACTTGAATATAGAAACCGTCCCCAGCCAAATCCCACGTTCGGGGGCAAAACTGCTCGTTTGAGGCCACATTTTCAATGATACTGGAAACTTACATTCAAAGTTGGGAAAATGTGCTCATCTACAGGCATCCCCACTTGGGGACGTCGTAGCACCTTGACTCAGGCGGCGTTAGAAAGGTCTGGACCAGGGGAACACGGGGGTGTCAAGTTTGCCACGCGCACGCGCTTCCCCGCTGAACAGGAGCCCAAACAGAACTTTAAACGGGGCTACGGAAAAGGGGAGGGCTTTTTCGGGGACAACCACCACTCACCTCGGTGCCCCCCATCCCAACTTGAATATAGAAACCGTCCCCAGCCAAATCCCACGTTCGGGCGAATAACTGTGAATTTTAAGCCCCTTTTCCTCTCAAGCTGGAAACGTGCAAAGTTGGGAAAAGGTGTTCATTTAGAGGCATCTCCACTTAGGGACGTCGTAGCACCTTAACTCAGGCGGCGTTGGAAAGGTCTGGTCCAGGGGAACACGGGGGTGTCAAGGTTGCCACGCGCACGCGCTTCCCCGCTGAACAGGAGCCCAAACAAAACTTTAAACGGGGCTACGGAAAAGGGGAGGGCTTTTTCGGGGACAACCACCACTCACCTCGGTGCCCCCCGTCCCAACTTGAACTTAGAAACCGTCCCCAGCGAAATCCCACGTTCGGGCGAATAACTGTGAATTTTAAGCCCCTTTTTCTCTCAAGCTGGAAACGTGCAAAGTTGGGAAAAGGTGTTCATTTAGAGGCATCTCCACTTAGGGACGTCGTAGCACCTTAACTCAGGCGGCGTTGGAAAGGTCTGGTCCAGGGGAACACGGGGGTGTCAAGGTTGCCACGCGCACGCGCATCTCCGCGACGCTGCGAGCGAAACAAATTTTCAAACGCGCACACCGAAATGGGGACACTTTTTTCGGGGACAAACACCACTCACCTCGGTGCCCCCCATCCCAACTTGAATATAGAAACCGTCCCCAGCCAAATCCCACGTTCGGGCGAATAACTGTGAATTTTAAGCCCCTTTTCCTCTCAAGCTGGAAACGTGCAAAGTTGGGAAAAGGTGTTCATTTAGAGGCATCTCCACTTAGGGACGTCGTAGCACCTTAACTCAGGCGGCGTTGGAAAGGTCTGGTCCAGGGGAACACGGGGGTGTCAAGGTTGCCACGCGCACGCGCATCTCCGCGACGCTGCGAGCGAAACAAATTTTCAAACGCGCACACCGAAATGGGGACACTTTTTTCGGGGAAAATAACCACACACACCGCTGCCCCTTGCCCTCACTTGAAGAACAAAACCATCCCCAGCCAAATCACACGTTCGGGCGCCAAACGGTGCATTTGACACCCACAAAATACAAGTCAAACACACTCTCACACTGCAAAAGTTGGGAGCCCCGGGGAACAACACTACTCTCTCGGCCTCCCCGGGGAACAGA
>NW_027120445.1:15000-17500 GCF_038355195.1 Osmerus mordax | reverse complement strand
CTAACTTGAATTTAGAAACCGTCCTCAACAAAATCCCACGTTCGGGCGCAAAACTGCACGTTTGAGGCCACATTTTCAATGATGCTGGAAACTTACATTCAAAGCTGGGAAAATGTGCTCATCTACAGGCATCCCCACTTAGGGACGTCGTAGCACCTTGACTCGGGTGGCGTTGGAAAGGTCTGGTCCAGGGGAACACGGGCGTGTCAAGTTTGCCACGCGCACGCGCATCCCCGCTAAACAGGGGCCAAAACAAAACTTTAAACGGAGCTACCGAATTGGAAACCATCAATCCTGGGAAAATAACAACTCACACGTGTGCCCCTTATGCTAACTTGAATTTAGAAACCGTCCTCAACAAAATCCCACGTTCGGGCGCAAAACTGCACGTTTGAGGCCACATTTTCAATGATGCTGGAAACTTACATTCAAAGCTGGGAAAATGTGCTCATCTACAGGCATCCCCACTTAGGGACGTCGTAGCACCTTGACTCGGGTGGCGTTGGAAAGGTCTGGTCCAGGGGAACACGGGCGTGTCAAGGTTGCCACGCGCACGCGCATCCCCGCTAAACAGGAGCCCAAACAAAACTTTAAACGGGGCTACGGAAAAGGGGAGAGCTTTTTCGGGGACAAACACCACTCACGTCGGTGCCCCCTGTTCCAACTTGAATTTAGAAACCGTCCTCAACAAAATCCCACGTTCGGGTGAATAACTGTGAATTTTAAGGCACATGCCTCTCTGGGCTGGGAGAGTGCATTCAAATAGGAGAAATTGGCTTCATTTAGAGGCATCCCCACTTGGGGACGTCGTAGCACCTTAACTCAGGTGGCGTTAGAAAGGTCTGGTCCAGGGGAACACGGGCGTGTCATGTTTGCCACGCGCACGCGCATCCCCGCTGAACAGGAGCCCAAACAAAACTTTAAACGGGGCTACGGAAAAGGGGAGGGCTTTTTCGGGGACAACCACCACTCACCTCGGTTCCCCCCATCCCAACTTGAATTTAGAAACCGTCCCCAGCCAAATCCCACGTTCGGGGGCAAAACTGCTCGTTTGAGGCCACATTTTCAATGATACTGGAAACTTACATTCAAAGTTGGGAAAAGGTGTTCATTTACAGGCATCTCCACTTAGGGACGTCGTAGCACCTTAACTCAGGCGGCGTTAGAAAGGTCTGGTCCAGGGGAACACGGGCGTGTCAAGGTTGCCACGCGCACGCGCATCCCCGCTAAACAGGAGCCCAAACAAAACTTTAAACGGGGCTACGGAAAAGGGGAGAGCTTTTTCGGGGACAAACACCACTCACGTCGGTGCCCCCTGTTCCAACTTGAATTTAGAAACCGTCCTCAACAAAATCCCACGTTCGGGTGAATAACTGTGAATTTTAAGGCACATGCCTCTCTGGGCTGGGAGAGTGCATTCAAATAGGAGAAATTGGCTTCATTTAGAGGCATCCCCACTTGGGGACGTCGTAGCACCTTAACTCAGGTGGCGTTAGAAAGGTCTGGTCCAGGGGAACACGGGCGTGTCATGTTTGCCACGCGCACGCGCATCCCCGCTGAACAGGAGCCCAAACAAAACTTTAAACGGGGCTACGGAAAAGGGGAGGGCTTTTTCGGGGACAACCACCACTCACCTCGGTTCCCCCCATCCCAACTTGAATTTAGAAACCGTCCCCAGCCAAATCCCACGTTCGGGGGCAAAACTGCTCGTTTGAGGCCACATTTTCAATGATACTGGAAACTTACATTCAAAGTTGGGAAAAGGTGTTCATTTACAGGCATCTCCACTTAGGGACGTCGTAGCACCTTAACTCAGGCGGCGTTAGAAAGGTCTGGTCCAGGGGAACACGGGCGTGTCAAGGTTGCCACGCGCACGCGCATCCCCGCTAAACAGGAGCCCAAACAAAACTTTAAACGGGGCTACGGAAAAGGGGAGAGCTTTTTCGGGGACAAACACCACTCACGTCGGTGCCCCCTGTTCCAACTTGAATTTAGAAACCGTCCTCAACAAAATCCCACGTTCGGGTGAATAACTGTGAATTTTAAGGCACATGCCTCTCTGGGCTGGGAGAGTGCATTCAAATAGGAGAAATTGGCTTCATTTAGAGGCATCCCCACTTGGGGACGTCGTAGCACCTTAACTCAGGTGGCGTTAGAAAGGTCTGGTCCAGGGGAACACGGGCGTGTCATGTTTGCCACGCGCACGCGCATCCCCGTTGAACAGGAGCCCAAACAAAACTTTAAACGGGGCTACGGAAAAGGGGAGGGCTTTTTCGGGGACAACCACCACTCACCTCGGTGCCCCCCATCCCAACTTGAATTTAGAAACCGTCCCCAGCCAAATCCCACGTTCGGGGGCAAAACTGCACGTTTGAGGCCACATTTTCAATGATACTGGAAACTTACATTCAAAGTTGGGAAAAGGTGTTCATTTACAGGCATCCCCACTTGGGGACGTCGTAGCACCTTAACTCAGGCGGCGTTAGAAAGGTCTGGTCCA
>NW_027120445.1:0-2500 GCF_038355195.1 Osmerus mordax | reverse complement strand
AAACAGGAGCCCAAACAAAACTTTAAACGGGGCTACGGAATTGGAAACCATCAATCCTGGGAAAATAACAACTCACACGTGTGCCCCTTATGCTAACTTGAATTTAGAAACCGTCCTCAACAAAATCCCACGTTCGGGCGCAAAACTGCACGTTTGAGGCCACATTTTCAATGATGCTGGAAACTTACATTCAAAGCTGGGAAAATGTGCTCATCTACAGGCATCCCCACTTAGGGACGTCGTAGCACCTTGACTCGGGTGGCGTTGGAAAGGTCTGGTCCAGGGGAACACGGGCGTGTCAAGGTTGCCACGCGCACGCGCATCCCCGCTAAACAGGAGCCCAAACAAAACTTTAAACGGGGCTACGGAAAAGGGGAGAGCTTTTTCGGGGACAAACACCACTCACGTCGGTGCCCCCTGTTCCAACTTGAATTTAGAAACCGTCCTCAACAAAATCCCACGTTCGGGTGAATAACTGTGAATTTTAAGGCACATGCCTCTCTGGGCTGGGAGAGTGCATTCAAATAGGAGAAATTGGCTTCATTTAGAGGCATCCCCACTTGGGGACGTCGTAGCACCTTAACTCAGGTGGCGTTAGAAAGGTCTGGTCCAGGGGAACACGGGCGTGTCATGTTTGCCACGCGCACGCGCATCCCCGCTGAACAGGAGCCCAAACAAAACTTTAAACGGGGCTACGGAAAAGGGGAGGGCTTTTTCGGGGACAACCACCACTCACCTCGGTTCCCCCCATCCCAACTTGAATTTAGAAACCGTCCCCAGCCAAATCCCACGTTCGGGGGCAAAACTGCTCGTTTGAGGCCACATTTTCAATGATACTGGAAACTTACATTCAAAGTTGGGGGGGGGGAAAAGGTGTTCATTTACAGGCATCTCCACTTAGGGACGTCGTAGCACCTTAACTCAGGCGGCGTTAGAAAGGTCTGGTCCAGGGGAACACGGGCGTGTCAAGGTTGCCACGCGCACGCGCATCCCCGCTAAACAGGAGCCCAAACAAAACTTTAAACGGGGCTACGGAAAAGGGGAGAGCTTTTTCGGGGACAAACACCACTCACGTCGGTGCCCCCTGTTCCAACTTGAATTTAGAAACCGTCCTCAACAAAATCCCACGTTCGGGTGAATAACTGTGAATTTTAAGGCACATGCCTCTCTGGGCTGGGAGAGTGCATTCAAATAGGAGAAATTGGCTTCATTTAGAGGCATCCCCACTTGGGGACGTCGTAGCACCTTAACTCAGGTGGCGTTAGAAAGGTCTGGTCCAGGGGAACACGGGCGTGTCATGTTTGCCACGCGCACGCGCATCCCCGCTGAACAGGAGCCCAAACAAAACTTTAAACGGGGCTACGGAAAAGGGGAGGGCTTTTTCGGGGACAACCACCACTCACCTCGGTTCCCCCCATCCCAACTTGAATTTAGAAACCGTCCCCAGCCAAATCCCACGTTCGGGGGCAAAACTGCTCGTTTGAGGCCACATTTTCAATGATACTGGAAACTTACATTCAAAGTTGGGAAAAGGTGTTCATTTACAGGCATCTCCACTTAGGGACGTCGTAGCACCTTAACTCAGGCGGCGTTAGAAAGGTCTGGTCCAGGGGAACACGGGCGTGTCAAGGTTGCCACGCGCACGCGCATCCCCGCTAAACAGGAGCCCAAACAAAACTTTAAACGGGGCTACGGAAAAGGGGAGAGCTTTTTCGGGGACAAACACCACTCACGTCGGTGCCCCCTGTTCCAACTTGAATTTAGAAACCGTCCTCAACAAAATCCCACGTTCGGGTGAATAACTGTGAATTTTAAGGCACATGCCTCTCTGGGCTGGGAGAGTGCATTCAAATAGGAGAAATTGGCTTCATTTAGAGGCATCCCCACTTGGGGACGTCGTAGTAGCACCTTAACTCAGGTGGCGTTAGAAAGGTCTGGTCCAGGGGAACACGGGCGTGTCATGTTTGCCACGCGCACGCGCATCCCCGTTGAACAGGAGCCCAAACAAAACTTTAAACGGGGCTACGGAAAAGGGGAGGGCTTTTTCGGGGACAACCACCACTCACCTCGGTGCCCCCCATCCCAACTTGAATTTAGAAACCGTCCCCAGCCAAATCCCACGTTCGGGGGCAAAACTGCACGTTTGAGGCCACATTTTCAATGATACTGGAAACTTACATTCAAAGTTGGGAAAAGGTGTTCATTTACAGGCATCCCCACTTGGGGACGTCGTAGCACCTTAACTCAGGCGGCGTTAGAAAGGTCTGGTCCAGGGGAACACGGGCGTGTCAAGGTTGCCACGCGCACGCGCTTCCCCGCTGAACAGGAGCCCAAACAAAACTTTAAACGGGGCTACGGAAAAGGGGAGGGCTTTTTCGGGGACAACCACCACTCACCTCGGTGCCCCCCATCCCAACTTGAACTTAGAAACCGTCCCCCAGCGAAATCCCACGTTCGGGCGAATAACTGTGAATTTTAAGCCCCTTTTCCTCTCAAGCTG
>NW_027120444.1:0-31887 GCF_038355195.1 Osmerus mordax | reverse complement strand
AACGTTTTGTAAAATGATTCATCGCCACAGTCAGCAGAGATCCTTAAATCAAGCTGTCTAGTTGAGGAGCTGACATGTACAGTACTGTAAGTCTATGGCTTACAGTGGTAGACTGTAAGTCTACCAAAGCCAGCCTCTACAGAACCTTATCAAGACGAGGATCAGGTATCATGCACACAACCTATTTTGAATGAGACATTATGCCAGACAAATGCAAAAACTAGACAGGTAGTCTTAGATCCAGCCAATTCCCGGCCAATCAACACAACAGCGTTTTCAGTCACACTGATTCCAGGTAATCGTTGGAACTGTCTCACTCAGACACGTTTCACTTCACTGTGTTCTCCCTGGGCTCCGGGTGCCTCACCATCTCCTCTCCTCCCCTCAGCCCTGTCTAGTCTCACACGTCTTTTATCACCGAGCGCAGCAATCAACTCAGCATAGGCACAAAAATGGCCGCCCATTTCGTTCCACAATCCTGATGGCCGAGAGGGTACTTTGCTCTTTGAAAAGCTAGTTCTGCCGTAATGCTTCGTTGGGGCTCACCATTTAGTGGGATTGAAAGGCAGTTGTGGTGGCCGTCCGGAGAGCCCGTCGATGTGTGGAGCTACTGAGAGAGGCGCATCCAGAGGCTGTTAGGGAGAGACTGCCTGGTCTGGCATATGTCGGATGCCTCCATGACCCCTGAACTCTGGCAACGAGGGCGCAAGGCTGTTGGAGCCGTATGTGTTCTGAGAAAATATGAAACTCAACTTCATGTCCCAGTTATGAGACTTATTCGAGGCTCAATTTACGAGGCGAGTGAATGTTGAATATACTTCGCCTGGATGGTGGATGACTATGAGCATGTTTTTTCGACTGCTATCGATATCATGCCTTTATCGAAATAAATGAGGCCTTACGTGAATGCTTTAGACTTGGTGCGCTTTACACTTGTCCATAACACTGCCTTTCAAAAACAACTACTCTTCTCAACAGCGTCTGACACAAGTCAATACAGTGTCTGTAGACACCTCAAGGCTGCTCATGGTTCTTCAGTATTATGAACATCAGCATTTAATTACTTGGCACCTGTTTTCTGGAATAATTTGTACAGTACTTTTAAATTGCAATGCCTTTTGTGTGGTACTTGCTTTTGTTGCATGTTTGTAATGTTGAGCTGTTATAATTTGACTGTAAAAAATAGAAATGACAAAGAAAGGCACTACAATGGGACTTCCTGTCTGCAATCACGTGACATTACCTTGTTGTTTGTTTTTGCCACTCAGTAAATTATTTAATCCAACACAATTTCCCGGGCTGAGGATTGAACACGGCAATTGTAAATTTTTTATACATTTTATTCATTCAGCCGACACTTTTATCTAAACTAACGTTCAAATAGTGCACATAGAAAGTAGATAAAGGGTATAAGGGAATGATAAGAGAAAACCCCACCTCTTGGAATCCATTTCCATTAACAACTGACCCAGAGGTTTGGTGGTTATCTCAGTCGGATGTAATTTTCCATGTCCTTAAAGCTGGCTTTAAGAAAACTTTAATCATGTTAATGGCATCTAATAGAGCCTTATTAAGGGAAAATCGACAGACCAGTCTTCCCTTCGCTCTCTCCATCCCTCTTTCCAATCCTCTCTCCATTCCTCCTCTCCAGGCTGATTACCGAGGTTTTAATGGACGTGCTAGTCCTCCTGTGGTGTCCTCAAACACGACCAGCAGCACTTCACTAACCAACTCGCTTAAGATGTTCGCCTTACCCACATCCACCAACGCCTACGTTCATCCCTACACGCTTATCTAGAATGCATTAGCACCTGCTCACTTCCCAATCAGCAAGCCTGGTTCAGACATCATTAATCGAGTGACTACTCTCAGATATAATCGAGTGAGCGTCAATCAGAGCTCAGGCCTAATGAGTAGATGCTGTCAGAGCGAGGTGCATACTTTATCTCCAGGATATGTTGGATGGCCTGCATTAGCAGGTTGCAAAAAAAAAACTGCTAATGGAATATAAATCAACAAACAATCAGAAAATAGTTTTTTTCAGGTTTGAATGCGACAAGGCAATAATATAAATGATAGTATAAATGTGTTTTTATTTGTTTTACCCCCAGTAGAAACAAATCAGAGTACAGTATTCAATCTGGTTGCAGGGGAAGTTCTGTGGTTAACCCTGCTCTCAGAAGGACTTCAAATCCCTTCAGATATGATTAGACATCTTTATCTTCTCATAGTCACTGCGGTGCATCCGAAGGTCTAAAACCCTCAGCTCCTGCCAATGAAGTTTATGTCAAAGGGAGAGTTGAAAGTTGTGTTATTGAAGCCATGTCACGGTAACACATTGAATTCATTTGAATATTCAAGGAGGCCCGTGTAGCCAGGGGCACCTAATTGACAGTGCAGAACAAGAAAGAGAACATGGTTTTTCCCAGCGCGCCCTGGCTCCCAGTCCACTCAGTCATCTGCAGAGACCTTGAGAGTTTGATACAGTCATTGCATATGCAGCACACTGAAACCGTATTACACCACCACCATCATTTGAACATTGAGATGCCTAATGGTCATTTACTACATGTTCCCGTCAGAAACGCATTTCATTCAGTTTTGGCTGGATTATTTTCATTTCACCTTATTGCTTGGCAAATTGGAAATTGGAGGTGTGGAAGGAAGAGAAGTGATGTGTATATGTCCCGCTGGCTCGCTGGCGGTCCTTCTCATTTCAAACGTGTTGCTTCCCATCCTTTGATTCCCTCCAATAATGCGGAGATCAAACCAGACCGGTAATGGAATGCAAGGGAAGGAGCTGCAGTGCTCAGGCTAACAGAGGGATGGTTTCGTGTTACGGTCCATGTGCCACTGTACAAAAAGCCAAAGAGGTAATGAAATCTCTGTCTCAGAATGGCTTTTTTTTTTGCAAACTATCTTTTATGTAGCTGGGAGAGGCCTCACATTGTCTACTGTATTTCTGTCCTTTCATTCAGTTCAAGGTCAAAGATTTAAGTGAAAGTTGATTTTTGTTCCTGTTTTTGCATAATCTAGGGAGACATATTCATAGAAAATAGGCACAGGATCGGCAAACAATACACAGAAGGTTGTGTACGATGTGAGTCTTCTGAAATAGCGGTTGTCGTTCAGCGATTACTGAGGGTCCAACTGAACTGTGCAATCACATTATTGTTTTTGTTTAATCTATCGATTGTTCATGCCCTTTCTTTATGTGCAAATTGCTCACAAGGTCATTACTGGAATTCATGTCCTCCAGTCTGTTCTCCCAAGGCTGTTGGGCTATAATTGAATAGTGACATTTTATGTGAATGGTTATAAGGTAATTAAATTTAGAGTGCATTGTGAGTGCTGTGGTTTATTAGGCATTGAACAGATTCATTCATTGCATTATCAATGGTTATCAGAATAAGCACAACACAGTAATTGATGCAAGGCCAACTCCACAGAAAAGTGATAATGTTGATTTTTTTCCTTTTTCTTTGTCGTACAGCATCCTTGAGTCGTAAAAAAATATTTTTAAGTTATTGTTGGGAAAAATGTGTTATTATTGCTGTGGTTAATATGATTGCAAACAAATTATACTAATTTGATGAAAAAAAAGGTGAAAAAGGTCAAATAACTGATTATTGTACTCCCTTGAGACTTACCATGCGCTCTTCAGGAGAAAGCAGCAGAAAGGTGTTTACTCTCACTAAGCTCATGTGTTTTGAACAGAATTCAGATTTAAATGCGTGGTAACAGCCCTGTGGCTCTCAGGAAATATTGATCGAATCCAAAAGGCTGCCGCCTCAAATCCCACGGAGGCCACAAGAAAAACACAAGCTCTGTTAATTTGGATTCCTAGCCACAAGGCGCTGTCTCTCTCTCTCTCTTTTGCTCTGTCACTCTCTCTCTCTCTCTCACCCCCCCTTCCTCTCTCTCTCTCTCTCTCTCTCTCTCCTCTCTCTCTCTCCTCTTCTCTCTCTCTCTCTCTCTCTCTCTCTCTCTCTCTCTCTCTCTCTCTCTCTCTCTCTCTCTCTCTCTCTCTCTCTCTCTCTCTCTCTCTCTCTCTCTCTCTCTCTCTCTCCGACAGATCATAGTGCTACCGCTAAAGTAGAGCCGGGTGTCTCGTTAGCCAGGATGCTGCTCTGTGCCGATTGCTTCTGCCTTGAGGTTTAGGTTAGCCAGTGGGCTAGGCACAGTTGGCCCGAGACGGGTGTGCCCGTGAGTTTACCTTGGACCTGTCTGGGAGACACTGTGTGTGATTAACTCCAACCCCAAGGTCACCACTCACAATCCTCTTTCCAGTGGACACTAACAGGTACCATGCCTGGGGTGTGCTCATAATGAGCTTCCATACCGGAGTGGTATTCAGTGAACAAAATATGCTGTGTTTGGGGTAATTGGCTCTTGTGAGATGTTTCGGAGAAAAATTATTTGGATCCCTTTTGTTTTGGTCTTCAAGGCAAGTTTCTCCCACATCATGTTTTATACATGTACGGACTGCACGTGGTGAGCTCTCTGTACTGTACTGCATGTATGTATGTCCTGTCTTTCCAGCCCCAGTGACTACTCCCAGTCAACGAGTCGACAGCTAGTGATCATTCCTGCTCGAAAGCACACCGAAACCCTCCCGATTCCGGTGAGTCCTGGCCTGGCCTGACTGACCGTGCTGTGTGTGTGTGCGTCTGTCCTGCCTTAGCAGAATCCCTGTTCAGCGGTCTGGGCCTGGGGCCGGTGGTGGGGCTGGGCCTGGCCGGCCTTCTCCTGGTACTGGTCCTGATCGACGTCAGCTGCTTCTTCCTGCGCCAGTGCGGCCTGCTCATGTGCATCACCCGCCGGCTGTGCAGCAAGAAGACGGCCACCAGCGGCAAGAGCAAGGAGATGGAGGAGGGGAAGGCCGCCTACCTGTGAGTGACCTTTCACCTTTTCGTCTTCCGCCCCTTCACGGGACGTTCGGCCACAGTTAGTCTGGGTTCTGTGACGGTAGTCGGCGAGTCACGCATTTCCAAGAACCCACTGACGTCAAAATCGGTCTCAGTACGGCGGTTCGTAAATGAGCGGCCTCGCGACTATTGATATGCACTGATTGTCACTTCATAGATGAATGAACCTCCAGTTTCTGTCTCATTTCTGTTCCTGTTAATCACTCACCAATCATACATGCTTCACTCTACACTTTGCACTCTTCCTGATATATTTGAAGCCAATTTTTTTTCACTGTTTCCGTGAGTGCGTGTGTGTGACTGTGTCTTGACATGCATCTGTGTTTGTGAGTGTCAGTTTTAAGGTGTACCACATGCTTATCGTGTTTCAGCCCGCCTAAGCAAGCCATTAAAAAGATTTCTAGGGGAGAGGGGCTGACAGATATTTTGCTGTGTCACGGAGCTTAATGGACTGTGGGGTGTGTGAGTGAGTGCGCAGTACTTGCGTGTGACTGTGTACAGAGATGGCAGGCTGAGTCAGATTCAAGTCTTTTCAAGAACGGCAGCTATTTGCATTTGGAACCTCAAGAGGTTTTGAGTGTTCTATTGGTTTTCATACGTCATGTAAATGTTCCACTTCTCATTACAATAAATGTCAAATAAAAAGAGTGTTATTAGCAAAAGTAAGTGAAAATTACATTCAGACCAAGTTTTAGTTTTTGCTCTAGAGTTGACTAGGGCTGTCAAACGTGTCAGTACAGTAAACCTTGCTCCAAACTGTATATAATGCCATCCCTTAACTCTACTTTATATTGTCACCAAGTAATTAATTGGCTGATTAAATATTCATTGGTTTCATTTATGCACCATTTCAGCATTATTGGTAACTAACCAGAACACAAATTTGCATTAGTAATCTATAATATTTTTCACTTAGTTACATATTTGATGTCATTTAGCCTGGCATTATTCGTTTAGTATTGAGGAGGAATGTGCTCATGTGGAAAGGTGCTTTGTGTCTTCTTAATGAATTCCAAGAATATTAGAATAAGAATACCAGTATTTTGTGCTCATCTAGGATGCATATACTGTTTGGCCGCAAATTTAATTGGGAATATAATGAATTCAGGAACTTGAAGTACTATGCCTTTTTAAATTGCTATTGCCAAACACCACACGGCAAGCAGTATACATCATTTAATTGAATGTTTTCTCATCTTGCAGTTGCATTTAAAGTGATAAGACTGCAATAATTAAAAAAGCACAATTACCAAATTGAACAATAATTTACAATAATCACCTATGTGTGATTGCATCGACCAGAACCACTCCGGTTCCTCCTTTTCCTGATGTGCTGTCACTCTCATAGCTGTGAGTATGGCAGACTTATTAGCGCTTAATGACACAATCATGAACAAGTGCTCTAATTGTTTGTTTACTGTAAACTGTAAACTGAAGGTTGGAACTCTAGGCCACAAAGCCCCTCTCCACCATATTCTCTCGGGTCCAAAGCTTTGTCGTGGATGTCCTCATTGCTGTAACTAACACTACAATAGGGAAGCTTTGGCACACACAAACACGCACACACCCTCCCTTATTGTCACCTCTCGGTGTGTTAAACGCTACTACTACTTATATCAAAACGGCACGTGGAAAGCTTGCTTTGTGTCGCAAAGTCCATCATGACTGTGTGTATGCGAATGGGTATGTGTGTGTGTGCGTACGTACGCGTGTGAGAGCAGGGGTGATGGGTCCAAGGATCCCATCGTTGAGATGAGGACAGAAGAGGAGAGAGGGACTAACCCGGACGACGGGAGTCCAGTGAATGAACCCAATGAGACCACTCCTCTCACAGAACCAGAGTAAGAACCTGCACGACCAGATACGCAGGGTTCGAAGCCTGGTCCCTTCTGTACGCAGACCCAGACAGTGTCATGGCCCTTGGGTCGAGCAGAGGCCAGGGTAGGGCCCCATATACAGTATATCCACAGTCAAAATCTGCTGTTCCACTCAGTTCTTCTGCCAGTTGGAAGCTCAATATGTGCTCAATAAATGAACACAAGGGGCTCAATAAGTAATTACATCAGGTAGATTTGTACAGTGGGCCAGAGGACCATTCTGTCACTCAAGTTAGCTGACATGGGATTCAGTTGGCTCACTTAAATGTTCAGGGTCAGGGAGTCAGGTGGCTGAGCGGTTAGAGAATCGGGCTAGTAATCAGAAGGTCGCTGGTTCGATTCCCGGCCGTGCAAAATGACGTTGTGTCCTTGGGCAAGGCACTTCACCCGTACTTGCCTCGGGGGGAATGTCCCTGTACTTACTGTAAGTCGCTCTGGATAAGAGTGTTTGCTAAATGACTAAATGTAGGGTCAAGTGGCCAACACAAGCGTTGATGTGGCTGACACAAGCATTGAGGTGGCTAACACATGCGTTGCGGTAGTTAACACTGCGGTTGATGTGGCTGACACAAACGTTAAGGTGGCTGACACAAATGTTGAGGCAGCTAACACATGGTGCCCTGATGTCAGGTGACTAGTTAACACCCCTGTTCTGGTGGCTAACACTAATGTTCAGGTTGCTAACAGCACATCTTTAGGTGAGGTGACTGTGTGTGTGGTGTAGAGGGTCCTGGGTGTTGTCTTACCCCCAAAGAGGCTCTCTGTCCAGGCATGTGTTGGTGGGCTTGCCGGTGTTGACACTCTGTTAACTTTGGTATTGGTGGTGCCAGGAGCCTGTAGATGATCTATTCTTGTTTATGAATCCATTCCTGCTGTTTCCCTGGTTCGTAACCATGGAAACATCCACTTACCACAACACCTTACAATCTCATAGCTCATCTTAATGAGTACTTCAGGTAATTAAATAAACTAGAACAGTACATGCTGTTATTTGGAACACTGTTTAATCTTCTGCAGTCTGTCATAGCATAGAGAAGCATCCTAAGCCCATGTTAAATGTTCTTCATCCTTTTTTTCACAAAAAGGGCAAACCTGGAACACAAAATTGAACCAACTACGTTAAGATGTCTCCACATCCCAAATGATTAAGTGTTAGCATTCATCATTTCAGATTATTCAGACTGATGCAAAGGCACATTACGTTGATGGTACAAGCCATTTTCTCTCTCCATTTTGACCCCACAGGAAGTTACCCCTGAAGGAGGAGAACGGGAAGGAGACTCTGAAGCCAGACATGATCGAGATCAAAGTTCACAGCGAGAACAGTCTCCACACAAAGCATGAGGACAGCAAAGCGTAATGAGATCGAACGCCCTGCGCCGCCACCAGAACATTCCGAGCTCCCTCTCCCTGAAACCCGAACCCAGAAAACAAACACACACCCCGACGAGGAAAAAAAGAGGAGTACAAAAGAAAATTATACATCGGTTTGTAATTATGGTTCTGTAAATATAAAATATGAGAGGGCAAAATGGAGGCACCCAGAGAGACGCGTGCTCGGGCCCATTGATCGGTAAAGGCTCTCTCTATCAAAGATGGCTCCTGTTCAATACACTTATTGATCAGTGGTTGTATATTGGTTTTGATGTTTTGGTTGGTTTCACGTTTTTTTTGTTTTCCCTTGGCTATGGCTTTTCTAGTGCTTCTCTGTCTTGATTTGACACCTCACTTAAGAATTGTTTCCTCTCATCATTGGTACACACACACACACACACATGCTGTAGACAAACACATACCTACATGGAAGAAAGTAGAGTACCAATTCCCGTTCCAAAGGTCCCTGCTATGACTAAGCTCTCCCATCACCCTCCACAGACTAACCTATCATCCCTGTGGTGGAGTCTGTATAAACCACCTTGCTGGGGCCAGCACACACTCCAGTCCATCATACAAACTGTATTTGTGTGCTTGGCTACGACTACCCATTTATCTCCTAGCAGCTCTGAGCTAGAACTTAACCGAACACGAGCCATGTCGAGAGACAGCACCATGCGAAGCAAGGAACCACAAAGTTCGACACAGCGACGCTCATTTAGCAGCTGCTCCAAGGGCTTCTGAGCGGGCCTTTCAATGTTGTCCTTCCCCTGTTCTCATTTTGCGATGATAAATGTCTGAAAATCAAACAAAGTGGAATCGTAACGGTTTCTATCGCACATCATCCACTGCAAAAAAAGCTATTTTCTGTGTAAATACAGTTTTGCATATATGATCAAAGGAATTTTGACCATCAATCTTCCACTGCTCTTTCAGTTCTATAACATGGTTTTCAGTTTCCAAGCACTGAGGAGAACAAGAAGAGGGCTATACTGTATCAGAAAAATGGAAGATCTAAAATTAGCAACCATGCCAAGTTGTCTAAATTGTCCTGGAAAAGAAGATCATTAGATAATAGAATAGAATTGTAAACAGGATTCTTTTTTTTATTTATTTTGGGGGTCCCCTCCCCCAAAACAGTTTTTTTTATATGAAACAAGTCAGTAGGGCTTGATGTCATTTTTAGGAGTGAATATCAGGCTAATCTTAAGTTATTGTTGAAATTCCACTTATAAGATTTCAGAATATAAAAAAGTGGAAAAGATATGATTAAGAAAGCAAAATAGTCTTCAGACGTTTTGATAATGAAATTTTAGTGGACCCTCCAAGAGTCATATGTCATTTCGAACCCTGATGGTAAGACCACAAAACTGAGAGAACTCAAATATTTAGCCTCTTTATAGGGATTGTGTAAATATGCTTTTCAAGATTCTGGAAGACACTTGTTAAAACGGTTGATGGATATACCAATATTGTGCAGTGTTGAGAATTGCTGAGCTCTGAAGCTGGCTTGTGTTGATGCAGTGGGTTTGGGCACTGTTTCCCATGTGCTTGTAAGGTTTTGACTGTGATAAGGGTTCAGTGTTTCGTTTTTTTCTTGTTTCTTGTTTTCCCTCAGACGTCGACGATGAACAAGAGTGAACATTACGTTGTTCCTTTGTTTGTACAGCAAACTAACCAGGAAACATATTCAGTTTTTCAATGATTTGCCTCCTGTTCCATCTCCAAGGACATGTTTTGTCAGGACAAAAAAATAATTGATGTGCATCCAAATGAAATGTGAACATTGAATGTGGTCGTCATACAGTTTTGTGAGTAGTTATTGAAGATGAAAAAAGCAACCACTAGTACTTAGTGTGCTCGAGTCAACGTCAAGACTTTCAGGCTCATGACTGGTCTCATTTCAAGTCATCAGTTTTGTCATCAACCAGCAACGTCCAGATTTGGATCTCTTCAAGAATGGAGAGATCTAAACACAAAAGTATTTTTTGTGATGAAATTATGATTAATGTTGACTATTAATGATGTATAACGTTCAGATGACCAAAACCGTCTATGCTGTTGTTTTGCTTCCCACACGTAAAAGGCAGATATTTACAACAAGTACCTGATTTGGAATGGAAAATGTTTTTGTCTGTTAATTTTCTTTATTCTGATGTTGTCATGTTATTGTAAATAGGTGACAAAAAAAAAGATATTTTACAAAGCTCTTATGTAAATATAACCAGGAGGTCTGTCGTTTTTTCAAATCAAACTGGCTTGGCTGTCTTGTGAAAGCTCTCCGGATGAATAGCTTGTTTTGTTCAGCTCTGTTTTGGTTCAGAGTTCAGTGACAGTGTAACATTGCTTCTTACTCTTCATTTGCCATTCTCTCCAGAAAACATCAAGACACGATTTCCCAGAGCTTCTGCAGAAGCTATTAAGATGTTAGCATGCCTCTTTCTTTTCCTACTGCCCCCTTGCTGCTGAGCCAGCAGTGGAAAACACACATTCCTGCTTTGCTTTAATTGTGTCTGACTACCACCGGTCTAAGACCACGGCAATCTCAGTTACCAAACAAATCTTCACAGTGCCAAGGTTAGAGATTCAAACTGCAGGGGATATTGATGATGGACTCTGATTGAAGAAACAGAAAGTATTGAATGCTGGGAAATGAAGTTCATTCACCCGAGTCACACATCTTAACAGGTGTGTGTGTATGTGTGTGTGCGTGCGTGTGTGTGTGCTTCGATTCTGAATACTCTGCCGAAAAACCAGATGATGGAAGTTTATGTTGGTTATCTATAGCCTGCCATGTCTGAGATTTCCCCTCTGTACTGCTTCTCAGGCTCCATTGGTTTTTATCCACCACCCTCATGAAACTGGCTTTGTTTGTGACAAGCCCTGGTACCTAGCCCCCCCCCCCCCCCCCCCCCACCTCTCCATACCCACGCCGCAGCCCCAGAGTTGCTCTGTATTCTGTTACGACCACTGTAAATAAGGAGCACAGTCTGGCGGCCATGAGATTTGTACATGTTCTTTTATATCTGAATATCAGTCTACTCCCCCCCCCCCATTCTCCTACATCACTCTGCTCTCACTTTCCATCCCTCTCTCTCTCTCTCTCTCTCTCTCTCTCTCTCTCACCCTCTCTCCCTGACATCCTCAGCCCTGCTCTGTCTCTGTCTGTCTGTCTGCAGGGAGTAGTACAGCTGTGTGTTTGAGCTCAGTATGTTGGTCCTCCAGTAACCTCTAGCCACCCTCTCCACCTCCCAGACTAAGTGTGCTTACACAGGGGGCTGGAGACTGTCCAGGTTTCCCTGTGCCTGGGAAGCACCTACCAACCACCTGCCTTTCTGTCTCAGCTGTAAATAAACATGTCCTGGTATAAGATGACGTGTGTTGCAGCTACTTCTTCACGGGTTATTTCCTGTGTCTCGTCTGAAATGGGTTTGTTTTTGTAGTCTGCCGTATATGCATTTCTAACGTTTATAACAGTAATCCTGACTCACACCTTGTCAGTCAAACATTTACCATGGGTTTCTGAAAGCATTATTATGAAGGAAACTTTTTAGTCAAGTCTTCTGCAAAATAAAAACCGGTTCTGAAGTTTTGTAATGGGAGAACTGAATTGCTTTAAATTTAGTTTGCCCTCTGAGTAAAAAAAAGGTCATTCCTGAAACAAAATCTGATTTGAGAAAGAACAAGGCTGCTTCTTTAGCAAGCTTTCTATTTCAAAATACTTTTTTAAGTAAAGATGATAGCCAAAGAAAGATTCAAAATAGAATTCCTTTTTTTCCGGCTGTGTTGCTCGACTGAACGCCCCCCTCTTCAAAACTCATTTGAAGTTTGAGATAACAGTTCATGCTGCTCTCTCACTCTTTCTCTCGCCACAGTGAGAGGCTCGGGGGTGATCGTCTGATTGGCTCCAAGGGTTCTTCTATGTTAATGAGGTAGTCAAGGGGGAGGCCATTACTACATCAAAGAGATGGCCATCTCTTAACAGCTTATCACCCACAACAAGCTCCGAAAGAGGCCTCGTTTGAAAAGGCACTTCCGTATCGGAGATCTCTTCTGGGCTGCAGGGGTCAGCATCATTACCCAGTGTTCATCAGTGGTTCCTAAATACATGTCAATGAGTGAACGAGACATTATTCTTTGACCATGTAGTACCTGATGTGGAGTGTTTTGACTGTCCACTCACTGCCGTGCGCACAAACACACGGATGCACAGCTGCACGTACACACGCGTGTGCTCGCTCGCACACACACAATGAGAAGCCGTTTTCCCATGCGCTGGGGTAAAGTCCTCCTCTGCAGGAACAGATGCCTCGGTAAGCCTTCAGGTACATTTCCTCCTAATCTTCCTGTTTGCAGAATCTCCCATGGTGCCCATGTGCTGACAGAACTTTAATCCTTACAATAAGGAACTTTGGGAAAAGAAATCTGTAAAAGAATATTTCATATCATTGTTGCCCACACGCCCACATACGCGCACGCATCGTCTTATACACACACACACACACCCTGCCATACAAAACTTTGCTTATGCGTAGAGAGGCGTCCCTGTAAAAGTCTCCGCCACATGACAAAATCCTCTGGTAAGCCTTTTGGCAGGTGCAACTTCCGCTCCTTAATCTTCACGGTTTCAGAATCTCTCATGATGCTGAGCAAGGTATCCAGGGGCTTGTCTTCCCCCTCGATAGCGGGGAAGGGGGCTAGGGGTGGGCGGGTAGGGAAGGGAAGGGGGCTAGGGGTGGGCGGGTAGGGAAGGGAAGGGGGCTAGGGGTGCGGGTGGAGGGGTGTGGGGAGACGGGTGGGGGGGTCCTGGAGGGGCATGTGCGATAACTAATTGCTAATCAAGTAGCGAGTAAGTATGTGTGTGTAATCAGGTAGAAGGGTAGCGCCTCTGCTGAGCTTGCCTGCCTGTTGCCTGGCTGCCTGCCTGTCTTTCTGACTGCCTGCAGCCTGCCTATAGGGCTCTGGCTGACGGACAGCCGGACAGGCCCTCTGGTAGGATCCCTCAGTGGCCATCAGGCTGGTTGGAAAAGAAGGAATGACAGGGACGCGCGAACACCAAAGTCCTATGAGAGGAGGAGTAAGAACAAAATGATTTCTCTCTCCCAGAAACGGATTAGAGCCAGAATGTTCGAAAGATTGACACTGCAACATTTTCTGTGAAACCCAACTATATGCAATGAGAAAAACACATAAAAGGCATACTGGGCACATATCTGAAAACCTACTGTACCTCACCTGTCCCTGAAAACCTATATTCAACCTTTTCATCACTGAAATACAATGCCTTGTAAATGCATGTAGTGCACATTACTCAGCATGAAAGGGTTGGTTGTTGAGAATGTCACAGCATGGTATGCAAGTGTTTGTTTGCTCTTCATCTCTTTCTCTCTCGCTCTTTCATAAATTAGTTCACAAGGAGGTCATGCTATCTCCTTGTAGCATTTAAATTGCTTATTATTCTTCTGGGAAAGGAAGATACCTGCATGAACAACACCTGTGACCAAAACAAAATGGCTGTAGACGTCTTTCAATCCTTTACTTGGCAACTAAGTCAAGTAAATCTGACATATTTCAGGTTGGTTTGTTATTACGGCCCCCTATGTTTCCAGAAATTGCCTTTTGATTATACCTTGCTGGGTGCTTCTTTTCATATTTTGAAAAGCAAGAAAAAGAAAAGAAAAATGCATGAATAGATCATAGCTATTTCATAGATACACACCTTTCATCTCTGTGGGACACCTCATATTTCTAACCACACACCTGTGCACAAGCCAAGAAACAGCGCAATTAGGTGTCACTAACATCAACCATATAATTTCCATCTATTTCTCAAAAAGATAGCAAACACAACATTGGCAAGGGAGTCTTCTGTAGAATCTTTAACAATGTGCAATCCATTTATGGCTGACCTGATGTTGGAAGAAGAATCGTTGAAATATCCTCATAATATTGAATTCCGTTAACATATGCTGTTATCAGCAGCTACAGTACAGAGAGACATTTGAACCCGCAACCTCTTGATCTGCGGTCAAGTGCTCGAACCACTGAGCTGCACACTCCCCTTCTTCAAACACTTAAGAGTCTGATATCATCATGGTCAGTGCTGTGCTCCTCAATTAGTATAATACCTGTGAGCTTCTCCTCAGCTTGAGCAAATTCATATTGGATTTTTATTAAAACTCAAAGCAACAGAACTAGAAGTGCCTCCAGGGTAGGTTTAAAAAAATCAATTTCCTAAACACCCGCAATTACCTCCTAATGTTCCCATCGTATTGTGTTACCGTTGAAGGTGATTCGAAATGAACAGGGAGCAAACTTCTTTCTGAACAAGGTTTGCTCTCTCTGTCAGACTCTGGTTGCTACCCCCCCCCGTGTGACGGTGTGGGGTCAGCCAGTGCAGGAGGACATTGGGATGTTTATGAGAGTACAGGCAAGGCTGTCAAGCGGCCCTCCGGACTAATCTTGCAGCGAGGACAGGTCTATCAGTGGGAGCCAAAATAGAGCTGTACATTTGGATATGAATATGAATAAAAATCATCCAGCCTCGGCTCCTTAATGAGGCAGGGAGAGCTACCAGCAGACAGAGTTAATTAATTACAGGATGACATTTATGGATAATAACCTTCTGGTGGATATCAGGGCTAATCCACATGCAAGGAGCATGAAAGCAGGATAAACTCAGCTCGGAGGAAACAGCTATATTCGGTTCGTTGATGGAGGTCAAGACACACTGTCAGACAGCCCAGCTCGCTGGTCAGACTTTGTATAGAATTGTACACATCTCTGAAACTACCATGGATGAAGGAGTTCCTGTCTGTTTTCGTACCTGACGTTTTTCCCTCAGAGTCATTCCTCTTCCTGAACACAATGAAAGGCAAAGGGTGAACCAGGAGTTCGATTTACAGTTGTGTGATAACTTCTGCATCCGGATCCTTTTATGGATGTCGATAATTGAGGCAGCGCTGTTGTTCTGTTGTATTTCATTTTGCAGTTTTAAAAGGTCATGCTCATTAAAGGTTGAAGTAATCGATTGAATTCAATCAGTAGATTAATTATTAATATAATTGTATATTCATTACCGTAGTACATAAGGTCAGTGGAAAGAGATTTAGAGGAACGACTGACTATATAGGGGTGCTTTGAATGGTATATGTCATTGGTCAAGCTACAGACAAATATTGCGGTGAAATGACTTTGTTACAATGTCTATAAATGACCTTGGCTAAATGATGATTGATATTGCCTCCTTTATCTCATTGTCTTCCTCCTCTACAGAATCAATCACTTACGTTAGCATGAAATATGTTCTTCATTCCACATCGCAGTACTTTAGAGGTGAAACATACCAATATATGAATCAAACTGTCCAACACTGAGAACAGAATCTCTGTGATGGAGGTTTGACTAGAAGGCAGCAAGAGTCCCATCACCGTGGCTACTGCGAAGAGCCGTCCACTGTATCCTGATCAGCCAATCTACCCCACGGGCCTTTTGCCGAGGGCAACAGGACAACCAATAGGATTACAGTACAGCCAGAAAACAGCCAATCCACACAGCTGGAGACTGTCTCTCCTACCAATGGTGAATAGCGTGTCAGATGCACCCCAACAGAGTGCAGTAAGTGGATTAGGAGTCAGCATCAGTGTTTGTAAACCTTCATGGGCCATGATAAGGACTTCACACCATGAGAGGATGAGTCAATCCTGTTAGGCTTGGCCTCGGGGATTGGGGTGTGTATGTGGATGCGGGAGAGGGGGGGGGGGAGGATTGGGGGGGAGCGGGGGGGCAGGCTTTGGATTCAGGGCATGGGGGAGAAAGAGGATAGGAGGGAAAGGGGGATAGGAGGTGGGGGCACTTTGGGGGCAATGCCAGGGGCATTAATCCTTGCCACAGGGTTTCCCTGGAGGGTCAATCTCTTTCCTCCCTCTATCTCCCTCTCTCTCCTGCTGTTCAGACTGCAGCCCCCTCCAGGTGACTCCATGATTCGACAGTGACTGTGTTGTGACTTTGAAAGTATCCACAATGTGATAAGGGAGCGTGTTGGCTGAGGCAACATGAATGGGAATATCGACAGCACATGAAGCAGCGGGGCAGCTTACTGTACATGCATTATACATGACGGGGAAAACCTCACTCACCTGCTCGACTCCAGCCAGCCTCGCGCTCCGTCTGTCACAGATCTCATTGGCCAGCACGACACGTCTGTTTGTGATGCACGTGCAAATCTAACCCCCCGACCCCGAACTCCACCTGCCCCCACAAGTACCCCCTCTCCCCACCCGCTCGCCCCGCCTGTCAGCCACTCACTCCCTCCCCCAGCTCCCTCTCCCCCCACTCCCACCCC
This sequence comes from Osmerus mordax, assembly GCF_038355195.1. NCBI lineage: Eukaryota > Metazoa > Chordata > Actinopteri > Osmeriformes > Osmeridae > Osmerus > Osmerus mordax. The sequence continues at coordinate 15,364 of NW_027120444.1, read as the reverse complement.
TCACATCCCCACACCCACCCACCAGATGAGACCTGTCACCTTTAGTGGCTGCCGAAGGTGAAATGACATTTGAGAGACGCTGCCAAATGAGAGTGCAGTCCCCACTCATGCGCTCCTGTCAGAAGTGATCATAGTTATTTCAGTCAGCAGTCCAGGAAGGTTCCCAACGGTTCACCCCTACACTGCATTAAGTTAGCCCAGGTAGGAGACCTCTGCTTGGCCCGCTGGGCAAATATGATTAGGGCAGCTCTAATAGCCCATTGTGGGAAAGCACTGGGGTGTACAGTATCAGGTGAAGACACAGTCAGGAATTCTCCTCTTTCATTCCATCTATCAGTCTATCCCTCTCTCCCTCCCTCTCTACTTCCCCTCCCTCTCTCTCTCATTGCAGGACATATTTATGGAGTAACAGACTGTCACCTTGGGGTGTGATTGGAAGCAAAATGGAGTACTCAACAGACTGCAAAATTAAGTTAGCTTGTGTTCATTTCAGGGCTCCTTAACCGAAAGACTGCTCTGTGATAAACACACACACAATCTGGTCCCATAAAAAATGTGGACAAGGCTTGGAGTGATTTAATACAACTGTATTGTTGTTTCGAAAAGTTACTGCCTTGGCCTTGAGACATTTAGAACTATAATTTACATCAGTTTTTGTCATTGACGGTTTAAATCAAAATAATCATGAGGACCCATGAGTTGGTTTTGACATTCCCATCAAACATGTTCAACACACAGTGAGCTTCAGTTTTCACCTTCCAACTTTCACACTGCTTAAAAGCTAGTTGAAACTGTACTGGTTCAAACCCGATGATGGATAATGGTAATGTGCTCCGAATGGGAATTCAGCTTTGACAGGCTATCTAGACTGGAACAAGGTGCTATTAAAGAGAATATTCATTTCCTGTCATTTTACCATTGTGACCCCAGTGCTCTGAGAGATGTCGCCACGCTCTGAGGGAGGTGCTGAACATGAAAAAAAGCAACTGGGATTAACATCTTTTCTTTCCGCTTCACTAAAGGACATTCACATGCATCACGGGTAAAGTACTTTGCGCAAGTTGTTTTCCGAATGTGTGCCAATGGTGTCTCTGTTCGCCAGCGTTTAGCGGTCCTGTTGCTCATCCCTCAGTTGGTGCTAGCTAATCTGTTGCCTCAGTCAGGGCCTGAAGACATGGAGTATGATTTCACATGCAATCAGAATTCTCGTCTGGCTCCATCTGTTGCCATGTTCCGAGATGTTTTCCTCAAATTGCACATCACATCGGGGGCATTTGAGAACTGTATAAAAAACCAAGACTCCAAACAGATGGCTGTATCTCCCAGAGAGTGTGGGATTGATCTAAAACAGAGTGAAATGCATTTATTCCACAGTAGCCTGATTTGTTAACCGTTAAATGACATTTCGGAGAGAGAGAAAAACGTACTGTGGGACTGTAAAAGAACAGGAATGTGCAGACTGGCTGTCAGTGGGATGCAGACACAGAAGTCTGTGTCACTCCTTTTGATTTGAATCATGAAGGGAATTATGCAAATGCCTAACATGTTTGCTGAGGATTATGGTCCCAGTCGCCGGGTGAGAGAGAGTGAGGGGCAGGCGTGTGTGAATAACAGCCATCAAGGTGGAGTGCCCTTGGACAGAAGTTTAATGTGTCAGCTTTGTACAGCCGTGTGTTGTCTCGCTTTCCGCCCCCCCCCTCTAATTATTTCTATTTCTCTCCATCTTACTACATCTCTCTCTCTCTCTTTGTCTCTGTTTCTCGCTTCCTCCATTACTCCTCCGCCATCTCTCCTGTTCTTCCCCCATCTCTCAGTGCAGGCAAGAACACCTGGTGCTGCCGTGGTTACCGGATCAACGGAGAACATCTGCTTCTGTCAGCTGTGCGCCGACCCGAGGTGAGCGTGCCGCTGCCGTGTCCTTCCCTGTTCCCCTCCCCTCCCGCTCCGCTGGTCTCGTGCGGAGCGACACTGCCCTCCTCCCTCCGTCTCTCCCCCGCTCTCTCAGTCCTGAACACCTCCTCCAGGCGGCCTGGGTCAGCCGGCGGGCCGCTGACCCCAGCCCTGGGTCGCTCGCCAGCAGGGCTAATGTGACACAGACAGCTGGTCATCAGCGGCCCAACCAGCCACTCACCAGCTGGGGCTGGATGTAAGGGGTTGCACCGGTCGATCCGCAGGGTGTCGGCATGGATCTCCGCTGAGCTATCTGGGGCGGGAGTCTGTCAACACGGACGAGAGGGCGAGGGAGCGGCCTATGTGACGTGAGGGCCGTTCTGACAGGGGAGCAGAGGGGAACCGAGGGCTGGCAGGGACGTGCTCTCCAAACCCGGCCTGGTCCGTCTGCATGGAGGTAGGTTTTTGTCTCTCAGCAACTGCCAGACCCAACGTACTGTACAAGGCTGATATAACTGGGCCACATCTAATCTCCTGTGCTGTTTAAATATAGTATAGCTGGTGCAGCTCTGCAAAGCAACTCAATTTAGTGTGGCTGCGTGTGGGGCACGTAATGTCTCCAAACTTTCTCTAATTTGGAAGTTTGGAATTAAAAAACCTTAATGAGACTCCTCCTTTGGGCGATGATGAAGACAAAAAGGCAACAGTCAAAAAGATGTTTGGGGGCCGTGGAGCCAGGAGTACACAGCTCTCTGAACAATCAGCAACAACAAAAGCAAAGCAGACCCTCACTGCCGCTAATTGCTAATAAGGGGGTTCGGTGTAATTGATTTTCCCTTCATTCCTCTCCCAATTTACACTCCTGTGATAGGGTTGCTGTCCCAGGGCTCTCAGCCAATCTAGCATTTCGGCTTCAACGAGTTGAGCATTTCCCTACCAACATTCCCGACGATGCTTCAGAACTCCTGATAATTCACCTCCTCTTCTCTCATGTCAGCAGATATGCTTCATGTGGAAATAACAGCGCACCTTCGAGGAATAGCGCAAGATGAAGAGATATCTGGGAGGTCATTTTAACGCTGTTGTTTTCTATAGCTCTTGAAGGCAACGGCTTCCGGAAGGCGGCGTCACGGCCGGATGCTTGGCCAGGCGTGTGACTAAAACCAAGAGTGGTTCTGAATACTAAAACGATGTGATTATTACTTTGGACGCTTTTTATATGTGCAAGTTGAAAGAATGCTTTGTGTGGCTGTTGTCGGCGTCATTTTCCTGAGCGATACATTTACCATCTGTCAAGTCATTATGAAATGATCAGACGACTTTGAACCTTTTCATGTCCCAATCCAGTGATCATTAATCAGATGAAATGGGTTAAATATTCAATTAGCTGACCGTTTCACAAAGTGATTCTTCTCATTTTTTTTCTAAGAGTGCAATGGGAAATGGGAAAGCCACAAAAGTCTCTCGGTTTCATGATACCTTATCACTCTTCTCCCAGTACAGTATGTTAAAGTATGGAGCAGCTCATTCTGCAGAATGTAGCAATGAATGAAAAGGACCGGCTGCCTTCTTAAATCTGTGTGAATTGTGCTCACGCTCGTTGATTGCATGGCAAGAGATAAGGACTCCCAACTTATCTCAAAGCTGCCACACACATAAACAAGCCCAGTTGTACACATGCATCACTGGGGCTGTGGACACCGCCGCATGTCAACTCTGCTAACAGTACATTTATCTTGGTGTCACATGAGTGGTTTGCTTAAAAAAAAAAAATCTGATACTGGTGGGCTGGACTGACTTCAAACCGCCAACTTTCTCTCTCCATTTCTCTCTCTCTCTCTCTTTATTTCCCTCTCGCTCTCCTTCTCTCTGAACACATTTGAATATAAATCAACTGTGTGAGCTTGTTTTTGCCCGTGCGTGCACAGTGCGCGGGCGAGTTCGAGTGGAAACGAGCAACACAACAAATGATTCTTTTCTTTCTGAAGGTCAGGGTGGTGCAGAGTTATGGGACGAGGGCCTCTGTGGCGCGAGGGTTAAAGGTCAAATCAAAGCACTTTATTTCCACTGTTGGGAGAGAGCCAGACGTGCTCCCGACACTAGCGCTGCTCCTGCCTGCTCCATCCCTCCAGACCATCTGCTCCGCCCATCACACCCCACCCCTCCACACCTCCCTGACCCCTCGAGCCCCCCCACCCCCTCCCTGCCCCACCTTCTTTATTGGATTTTACCTTCTTCATTTAGATGTCACCCCGAGCCCCAATGAATTATACAAACTTCAATATAAAAAGAGTATAAAATACAAGTATACACAGTACTGCTACAAGTATTCACAGTAATATTACAAGTATGCAAAGTAATGAGACATGCATATACATTAGTAATACAGTAATCATACAAGTTGCACAAGATCAGCCATAATGTATGTTCAGCCATGGCTCATTTGATAAATATAAATATTTTAGAATAGTATTTCTAGAGACAGTTGGAGAGAGAGAGAGAGGGAGAGAGAGAGAGAGTGAGAGAGGAAAGCAACAGAGAGAGAGGGAAAGACATGCAGGAAAGGGCCTGGGTTGGAATCTAACCCAGGTCCCTGCTTCAAGGCCTCAGCGGTACGTGCTCTCACCTGGTGAGCCACAGGGCAGCGAGTTGGGGGGGTACTATGTTGGAAATGTTCAAATAGCTTATAGTTGAACATATTTATTCTTTATTATATTAAGTAACATGTCCTACACGTCCTGATCTTCATACTTCAACAGTTCACTAACACAGTAGGAGTTTGTGTTCTGGATAATATATGTGCTTTGAATTCATCCCAAAGTTCACAGTTTAACTGCTTCCTCTTGTGCTCAATCCAATTGCACATCAACGACTAAAAAAAATTCCCCAGACGTCCTTTTGAGATGAAACAGAAGCATTAATTGGAGACGTCCGTTTCAGGTGGGCTTCTCCCGGGAGCTACTTATTCCCACTGACCTCTAAAGGAAGGGTCAACAGGCAGTTTGGAACCCTGCCGCTTTGTACCAAAAAACCCTCCCCCCACACACACACACACACACACTCATACACACATACCTGCACTACCACCAGCAGCAGGAAACTGATTTAATAGGCATCCTCCCTCCCACTGACACCATTTCGAGCAGTTCCATTTCGAACCAGGTATGCGCAGACTTTGTTTATAGTTCAAGTCCTAATGAATAGTTAAGTTGGCCGACCGATGATTCATTATTGACGCAGTCGAAAAGGTAGCATGACAAGGGCCAATTAAGGCGTCAGCATGGGTCAGTGCGATTTGTGCTTTAAGTGCAGAGCTTGACACGCAGCCTGTTAGACGTTGGCCCCTTTCAAACACCAGAAGACAACCTCTCTGTGACAAAGCTGTCGAATAATTTCACCTGCTCTCGTGGCAATTGCCATTCAATTTCTGTCCTCATCAACCTTTCCCGAACGGTTCTCTCTCATGCTGGTACATAGTGTCAGGGCAGCGTTTACCTATGGAACGATGATGCTGGAGACTGAGACAGAGAGGACAAATATAGGATACTTCAAAGGGGCGTTGGATGGCAAACAAGAAGCAGGCTCACGCTGTTTATGCCCAGCGCTTAGTTCCACCTCCTCGCCACATGGAGTGCCACTAATCATGGCCCTTCAAAGGTTTGCTTTCACTCTGAGATGAATCCTCACCAGGTGAATTCTCTTCAAAGGTACCTTCACTTCTTTTAAAACCAGACAGCTTTCCTTACTGGCCATAGAGCAAGTGTTTCTTACCTTTCTCCAGGCGTTCTGGGTTCCCGCCTTCTCTCTCTTTCTCTCTCTCCCTGTCTCTCTCTCTGTCTCTCTCTCTGTCTCGCTCTCTCTGACTCTCTCTCTGTCTCTCTCTCTCTCTGTCAGTCTGTTAGAGACCAGCATCAAATACCTTCAGCTGTGCGATGCAATTAACTGAAGAAGTCTTGATATGCAGCTAACGCTGAGGTTGCACTTTCCTTCTGGTTGGTAAGAGATAGGGAGGCTGAGGGTATTGGCTTAGATCTGACTCAAGCAGGGAATCATCTCCTTTGCATAGCCTCCCTCACACCATGTTTGAAGAAGGTTTGTTGCCTCCTATTGATGGTTTGGCATTGGTGGTTTCAATGTCTCCTCCACAAACCGAGGATCCACGTATCCAGATTACTAAAGCACCCTTACGGCTAAAATGTATCTACATGATTAACAGAACGAAAACAAGACTTAACGTGAGACAACATTGTTTCGTTGCTATTCCTCAAATTCCAAAGATTGGGATAAACCCACCAAATCGATGGATCATGCTCAAGGCCTGAGAATATGGTGAGGCGTCTGCGCTGGAGTTGTTTTTGTTGATTACTGAAAAGATGGTAAAAGCACCATTGCACATAACTATCATGGCGGAGCCGTTGTCAATATTCCATGCCATTTTGTCTTTCTTTGTCCTCAGGCAGTGCCTCGGTGAGCTCAGAGAGTCTGACACCCTAACCCTTCACTCCCTCACCCCCCATAGAACTTTACCAAGGCGTGTTACGGAGATGAAGAGCCGTTACCATGGCAACTGTGCAGGTGGGTTAAGGCTGGTCGAAGTGAGTTTAACCTTGAGTAGCCTTTTTAAGAGTAAGGAGGACCTGAGCTGGGAAACAGAGAGACTATCCATCTCTCTCTCACAAACGTTACTCCTCCTCTTCCTCCTCTTCAAACTCAATGACTCAATCAATACATCTTTTCAAATAGAATTGCTTCTGAGCACAGCCTACCCCAAAAGCAAAACAGCTAATATTGAAAATACAAAATACAAAGGGCGCTGCAGGTTGCCTTTGAAGGTTTCTCCATGAGGTTCTCTGGAGAATTCTTGCAGAATATAGACTTTTTGTGTAGTTGAAATGGAAGCACTGGATCACAAGAGACCAAATTAATGATATTGCCTGACACAGATTGTGCTTGGGCTTTATGCAAAACATCAGCAAAACCCTTTTACACGATCATTACGTTACATCGTAACTTTGTCCTTTAATCTTGGAGCAGGTTTCTGGATGCCTTTCCATGTATCTGCACAGTGCCGTGTGGAACCTTCTAGAGACGAGCTGAGGCCTGTGGGCATGCACGTTCAACCTGGAAACGTGTCGCATAGGTTTATCTCAAGAAAAACAGATGACCAAGGTGTAACAGAGGTGTAATAGCCGTTAGCGCAAATTTGCCACATTTAATTCTCATATAGTCATATTGCCCGAGTTGACACCAGTTGCATGGTAGGACCTCCCAATTGGATCACGTGAATCCACTGAACCGCTTTCTTTACTGAAAACCAATTCCGCCAAATCCTCCTTTATTGCTATCCATTCACTTTTCATTATGGCTCAGTTGGGATTTTTACGACTTGGAAGCGGTGGACTCCATTTTGTGGTGTAAAGCAGCCCCTTGTGCGTCCTCTCTCATGTCTAAAGACAGCTAATCTCCCCTTCCTGGGAGGAGAGAGACAGTATTACTGAAGACTCTCTCGGCCTCTGTTGCAATGGCGGGGCGAGAGTGAGACCCGAGTGGATGCTAAGCCCCTCTGTGTTCTATTAGCAAAAATGGCCGATCCTATTACAGGCGGTGGTAATCTGGCCAGGGCCAGACAGGGGCGTGAGGACAGCCCCTCCAGCCCCAGCAGAACCTTCTTGACTGGGCCGGAGGCTGGTACAGGTCTGCTCAGGATCCAGCCCAGGTCTGAAAAGTGCCTCGGACTACGGCGGTCCACACCTTTGGTCCACCTCTGACCTGACGATGAACTAGGGCGTGCCGCGTCCATCTGTGGTTTGGATTTTCTTGTCTTTTTTTCCCGGAAAAGGAAAACAGCGGCAGCGAGCTGTGTCCTGTCCCAGGCTGTTGCTTTCATTCAACCATTGCAGCCTATCAATTAGCCACGCACTAGGCCAGTCTGGGAAGGTAGATGAATGCTCCTGACAAGCTCTTCCCAGATGGGTTCTGTGTTCTCTCCCGTGAACGACCGAAGCCGTAGCCATGGACCTGTGTAACACCGTGTGAAAGCAGAACCCCCGCACCACGCTGAACCGCTATCATCCGCCTGATTGGCTCCCCCTCCAAACCGGAGTCCGAATGACACATGAAACAGGGAAGTGAAATGTGATGCAAATTAGAGCTGATGTGGCTGCTTGAGCAGATCAGTTTCATCGTCGGATGAAAGCCGGTGAATGAACAAGACAGCGGTGGATGGGATTGAATGTGAAACTGAAAGAGACGCGAAAACCTTGCCGGATCTAGATTATTTAGCCCCCTGTAAAACTCATATTAGTCAGCTCAACAAACTGGTTAATGAAATAGAGGTCCAATACACACATATCTGTAAACAGTACTACATGTAACTGCTGCCAGAGACCTGCTCATCACCGCTAAAGGCACTGTGGTCCCAACCCGCAGCAGGGACTTTTTCTGTCATGCTTGCATTGGAGACTGGAGATCACACTGGGGAGCTGTATCTAAGTCTGTCTTGGCTTCACAGAACATGAATTAGGGAGATTTATTATTTCATTTACGCTGAATTGGATGAATAGTTAGTGGGATTCTGACATGTGCCCCGAAAGAAACGCAGCAAGACAAATTGTTTACACTGTGTTGACAACACACACATGCACCCACCTACACGCACGTACAGTACTAACACACACACACACACATCTCTCTAAAAGCTCATGGCGCCTTATCAAAGCCATAAAGACTAATGTGGATGGTTTCGCTTTTTTGTTTGGGTGACGTGTGGAAAGGACTGATCCTTCAAGTTACAGTCACAGCCGGAGCTACCTATTGATTGGCCTATGACACAGAGGGCAATGCAAAGCAGTAATACGCCATGATGCTTTTGATACCATAACACTGCCACTCTATCAAATTAGCCGAGTCCATTTATCCAGATTAAACCCACTATAGGGAACCAAAGGCTTGTCGTCCTTGTGTTAGAAGGCAACATCCCCTGTATTCTTTTGTGCTAACTCTTGAGCAACGGTACACAAACCCCCCGCAACAACCGCAGGTCTACCGTGGTACTGGGTGTACGGCGAACACTATCTGGGTCTGTTCGACACTCTTCCTTTTACAGGGACAGGGGACAACACAACCGAGCCCAGCCCATCCGCATTCACCGATCGCTGACACATCAATCAGAACGACTCGGCGTCCACGGAGAGAGGTGCCGGGAGAGCGCCTGAGAGAGAGGGAGAGAGTGTGAGAGGGGGAGGGAAATGACTGGAGAGAGAGAGAGGGAGAGAGAGGGAGGGAGGGAGGGAGAAAGGACAGAGGAGAGAGGGGGGAGGAAGAGGGGGAGGACGAGGGAGGGAGGAAGAGGATGAGAGAGATGGAGACAGAGACGGTGGGAGAGAGAGAGAGAGGGCTGGAGAGAGAGGGTGTGAGGGTTAGAGGAGACAGAATGAGGGCTGGAAAGAGAAGGATAGCGAGGGGCCGGAGAGATACAGAGCCAGAGGGAGAAATATAGAGATGCAGATCCAGAAGGAAGACAGACGCCTATCACACAACAGGCCTCTCCTCAGCGAGGCGAGATGATGAGTATCGTGTACTGACGGGCGTCTGTTCGGTGTGGGTGATAGACCGCTACCATGCAGCAGAGGCCATGTGCAAACCACACAGAACCCCAAATCCCAGAGCTTAACGCTTCACTTCCTGAAAGATGGCCGCCACAGTGGTAGGACGCCAGAGTCAGGGTACGGTCAGGGGATAAATCCTTTTTAAAGGGGAGTTTGACTTTCACATTGTGGAGTTGTTGAACCACGTCCTGTTAAACTGTAAATATATTGATCAAAGCGTTCTCATATGATGAGATTGAGGCTACGACATTCATGATTTCCATGAAATGTTTACGAAACGACAAATCTGCCGCCTGCACTTCAACGGGTTTGTTATCTGGGATTCGACTCCCTAACCTTGTCACGAGACATTTCCGAGACGACACGGTGCCTCACTCAAACGCCCCGGAGGGAAATCGAGTCGTAGCCATCGCCTTAATGGCAAGCCAAAATGTTCCTCCTGGTGCTTAGCGGAACTGATCAAATTCACTCAAACCCCAAACAGAGGGGGGAGTGTGCGTGTGTGTGGGCCCTTCACGGCCACCTGTACATACGTATCCATGTGTTCCCCCGGGCTAATGAAGATCCAGATGTCCTGTAATGAAAGCGGACGGCGCTAATGAATGGTACTGGAGCAGAGGCTTCGCAGTTGGCAGTGCCACATGTGCCAGTTTTGATCAGTCCGGCCAGGTCTATTGACTTTACTCGGAGGCATGCTGCAGAGGCCCCTCTGCTTGCCACAGTCCTTTCAGAGAGAGGCTCTTTCATGGAGCTGAAAGGCGGTAACGTGGGCAAGCGAAGACCTGCCCGTGGGGGGGGGGAAGCTTTTCAGATACCTCCACCCTGCTCAGGATTGGGAACACTGCCCAGCCCATTGTGGATTAATGAGGAATTATTATACGGTGGAGGGAAACAGGCTCCCCACACACACTCAAACACACGCACGCACACAGACAAACAAACACACTGAATTACATTAACAAGCGTGGATGCTAGCAGCTATAAACTCCTACGCATAATGGCCACTGAAAACAGACAAACTGTTCCCACAATAAAAAGCATGGACACGCACACACACTACTTCAAACATGCACACACACACCAGTCTCTAACTTGAACACACTGTCCTTTTCAGCTAGCACACAGCACCTCCTGTTGGGAAAAGGCATACTGTAACTAATCCACCGCCCTCAAAAGTATGTGCCCGGCCTCAGAACTGCATCTGTCGCTCTGACGTCCACTAGCCTGGCCTGCCATCGTCAGCCCTAATCCATCTGTGGTCTTCAGGGAAGCCTTGCTTGCCAGCTGGAACCTTCCTGAGCCCCAGCAGAAGCTATTGGAACACGAGCTCCAGCCAACATACAGTCGTCGGAAGTCTTTTTTTACATTTGTTTACACTTTCACATTCTGTCATTGGTGGGTTGTTTCCCTGTCCTTTTCTTTCTCCCTTCACTGCCGTCTCTCTGGGCCGGTTAAGAGCGCATGTTGACGAATGTTTTCTCCGATGAATCGGATGTCTGGGCGACTGCACTTTGATGTAGTTGGGTGAGCGGTGCTCCATGGAGAGAGGCTAACTTTAATCCCAGACACCAAAGGCAGAAAAGGCCCCCCCCGACTTTGATCTCCCTCATGCGAGAATTCAGTAATTTTCCACCGCTATGCCACCGCGGTGGTAATATTGGATTTAAAGAAATCACTCTTATTTTCCTCCTGTCCACTCGTGTACGGCCCGGGGTGTTGTACGAGCCATTGGAGCGACCTCACACTGCAGAGCGTTGGAGAAGGAAGCCAGACAGACAGGTATGGGAGAGAGACAGAGAGAGAGAGAGAGAGAGAGAGAGAGAGAGAGAGAGAGAGAGAGAGAGAGAGAGAGAGAGAGAGAGAGAGAGAGAGAGAGAGAGAGAGAGAGAGAGAGAGAGAGAGAGAGAGAGAGGGAGAGAGAGAGAGAGAGAGATAGGTAAAGAGAGAGGTACACATCGTTAGGTGTCGAATCTCCTTTTTGCGCAATAAAGAAAGGGCACAGGGCTGTTTACACCATGTGTAAACTGCGTGAGTTTTCACGGTTTGACACTCAACACCTAGTAGTTGATACAAATTCCTTCTCAACGTTGTTGTGAGTGTGTCTAAAGGTGTATTATCCCTGCTAGGCATGGGCGTGGATTAGCCTGCACTAGATCCTTTCAGATAATTTGGGAATGAAATGAAAAAGCTCTGCACCGCCAGCTCTAAACATCTTCCTGCTCCTTTTCTGTTTGCCGGTATACCAGCCATGTGATGTGTTGATTCACACAAAGTTTGCTTGGGTTTACTGGAACTTTTCTATCAATCCCAGAAGCCTCTGGCCTCTAAGTGTCTCCAGTCTGCTGAAGGCTTGATTAGCTCTCTGGCAGCCGGGTCTGCCGGTAAGTACCGTCACAAGGACAAGGGAGCTGGCGGCTTCGCTGACTCCCCTACGAAAGGAGAGGCCGCTCGCTTCGGCACCTCAAGGTAACCCCGCTATTGCACACGTTCACCCTTGACCATCCCACGCTTCTATTATGGGATGCATCGGCCCCTCCTGCCAGGGCTGCAACCTCGAGGCAGGACCATCTGTGGCCGACGGCCTCCGCCTGCCTTGCGGAGAGAGCCTTCACCGGTGCGGGCGTCCACTCCGACGCTCAGCTTGGTAAAGAATCAAGGCTGCCAGCTCAACTCGTGCGTCGTGTTACGACTTACTTTTCATCCCTCTCTCTCTTGAAACAAATCGCTCGCAAACGCCCAATGCCACGAGACACTCGTTGGATCGCGAAGGCCGGTCTCGGCCCCCAACCGCTGTCCACGACAAGCGTTTATTCCCAGGGATCATTGGATACGCGAGGGTCGGACCTAACCCGGCCAGGTGTGTGTGTGTGACGGTCTTAACCCCACCGTGCGCGTGCATGTGCGTGTGTGACGGTCCGACCGACCGGGGCCTGATGCGTGTGTGCGGTGGAGCCGGATTCCCTTCAGGAGGGAGCGGGTCTCCTGGGTCAGTGTGTGGTCGTCCCTCACCAGGAGGGGCGGGGGGGGTTAATAGGGTTTTGACACAGAGTCGACGTGCCGTGCTGCTCCTCTGAATCCGGCTCCTGTAATTTTCGCGAGCGCGCACCGGGCGGAACGCCGTCTGTCAGCGGGGTCAAGGACGAGGCGTGTGGGCTGGCGGGAAGGGAACAGGAGGCAGCAAGATGGATGGGGGGGGGGGGGGGGGGGGGAGGGGGGGATTGAGAAGGGAAGGGGGATCGGTTGAGATGAAGAGGGAGGGGGGGGAGACGCGGAGAGAGGGGAAAACAGGTAAGGCGTGAACGAGGTCGGGAAAGAGGCGAAGGAGATTATTTTTCCTGCGCTGGAATCCAGATCAGAGCAGTCAGTAGGTGTTAGGTTTTAAGGCTGCCACGCAACATTGACCTGAGATCTGTGTACCCAACAGATACCTTGTAGCGCTTTTAAACCAAACGGACAAATGTCCTCATTGCAGAGGGAGCGACAGAGAAAAATGGAACAACACACCAAGACGCTCCAATATTTACAATACATCCTGAATCCTTAGTGATTGCAAATGTATAACACTGCATCAGTTTGTGTCCCTGCCTTCCAGAACCATCTAATCTGAAGAGAACAGGTAAAGAAACCCAAGCCCGATATGAGAAATCCTTCTGGAACACACAACCCATAAGGACAGGTAGGATCAGGTCAGATGTCCTCCAGGGTGGGTTGTGGGCATGGAGGCAGGGAGGGAGACCCAGTAGGGTCCCATCTCTCTGAGCAGGAAAGCCCATAGGCAGGGGCTCTCTGAGTTCAGTCAGCCTTTGTCTATTGTGATGTGATTCTCCACAGAAATGACACATGGCTGCCTTTCCCATTGGCTGCGAGCAAGCGCGTCCTAGACTCGCCGTCCATGGTTTTTGATCATATTGTCATCGGAGCGTTTGTTTTGTTTCATCGGGACCCCCGGTGGAGAGGACGGGCCACGCTTTGGGCATCGGCAAACCAAAAGCGACAGCTTTTGGGATTGTTTTGGACTAAGTTGGGGGATAACTTATCTGGTCCGTGTTTCAGTGAGCTGCGCATGTTTTCCATCCTGCCTGGTTACTGTTGAGCTGCGCTGGTTCTGTTCCTCGGAGCACCTTAGCCTTCCTCATCCATCATAGCGGAGGGTTAGATACAGGCCGCGCTCCGAAAAGATGGATGAGTCCACATCCATGGTACCTTCTGAGACAGTAAGGTACAGTCCTGCTCAGTGGAAATATTTTTGCTAGACAAATATGGCTTACACACACACACACACACACACAGGGTCGCAGAGGCACGCACACACAAGCCCGCGTGTGAGAGCACGTACGGACACACGCGGGCACACAAACGTGAACTCTGCATGCACACACACACACACGAGCACTAACGAGCTCACGCCAATCCCCCCCCCTTACGCTGATACACACACACGCGCGGCACGGAAACCTCTCAACCCTAACTCATTAGCCAAACAACTCCCTAAATTAAACATGTTTACTAAGGATGTACAGTACATGTTGTGAATTTACACTCATAAAAAAAAAAACTAGAGTCACAACGCTATTTCTAGCATAGAAATATGTATATGGCAAGCACAAGACGATCCATAGTAATTGAGCTAATGTTTCGGGTTTAAGTCCCCGTTCTCCATATCCAGTCATTTGTCATGACTGGATTGAAGGGGAGTAAGAGCCAATTGGTTTCCGTGCAGCAGGTGGTTGAGTTAATTTCCCTCTGCATCAGTTGAAGAGAGGTCTCCTGCAGGGAGCGGAGCTCAGCCTCCGACAGAAGTCAGCGAGGAGCGGCCGGATGCTCCGTCTCGTCCTTACCCCTCCCCATACTAATCAGTCGTGCTTTTGCACTCGCATTGTTAGGATGAGCTGGCCCACGTCCCGAGGGAGCGCTCTCTCTCTCTCTTTCTCTCTCTCTCTCTCTCTGTTTCTCTCTCTCCCCCCCGTTCTCTCCATCGCCCCCTTTCTCTCTGTGACTCCGTCTACTTGTCTCTTTCTCTCTCCACGTCTCTGCCTCTCGGTTTCTCTCTCTTTGCCGCCCGCCCGCCCGCTCCCCGACTCCCTAATCTTTTTAATTCTTTTCACCGCCAAACATTCTCTTCCCCTCTCTCACTTCGACTCTGTTGCAATACTCCATCTTGGCGCCCCTCTCCGCCCCGTCTTTCTCGGGGATCCCTTGCTCTCTCTCTCTCTCTCTCTCTCTCTCTCTCTCTCTCTCTCTCTCTGCTTATGGATCAATCTCTCTCTCCTCTCTCTCCGTCTCTAGCGATCTTTCTCTCTCCCTCTCTCGCCCACTCTCGTACTCCTCCTCTCCCTCTCCCTCCCTTCCTCGCTTTCAAAACCTTTTAGTTCACATCCCTTCCGTCCCCCCCGTGCCCCCCCCCCCCCCCCCGCCCGCTCCCCCTCTCCTCCTCCTCTCTCCTGTAGTGGAGGAGGCAGCACTGATGTAAACACACAGAGAGTCTGACGGGTTCTTTTATTACAACCCACCCCGGGGGGGGGGGACCCACCCCCTTTTCTGCTTCCCATCGCCCCTGACGACTGCGGAAGCAGACTTCACTCCCCACAAGCCTGCCTGCCTGCCTGCCTGCCTGCCCACCAGTTCTCCTCCCACTGTCATGTCAGTGGGATGCCGGTGAGCGTGATGAGAGTGCTAGGAGCGAGTGGGCCGGCCCTATCGTCCCCCTCTGTTATGGAAATATAAGGGGGTGCGGCCGTAAATGGAGGAGAGGCTCTTTGGTTCCTAAGCATGTGTGACAGTGGGCTGGGAAGATGGGAATAAACAACACACGTCTGGTACTGGCCCGTCAGGCAAACAGGGGTGTTGGGTGAAGTGAAAGTGTCATT
>NW_027120443.1:0-31924 GCF_038355195.1 Osmerus mordax | reverse complement strand
CCGAGAGCAGGAGAGAGGGAGAGAGAGGACAGGCCGAGAGCAGGAGAGAGGGATAGAGACGACAGGCCGAGAGCAGGAGAGAGGGAGAGAGAGGACAGGCCGAGAGCAGGAGAGAGGTAGAGAGGGGGGTGAAGGAGTGGAGAGAGGGGACAGTGAGAGAGGAGTCCGGGAGGGAGAGAGGGAAAGAGGAGGGTGTGCAGGAGAAAGGTTGGAAGGCCACATCACGTAATAAACGGATGTGTTCAGTGAGAACGTGGAGCTTTAAGACTGCGTTGATAAGGGAGATTTCAACATTAATCACAAACAAGGATCCCATTAATTCAATGGGATTTTCACACAAAACATTGCAACCCATTCCATTCTATGTGAACCGTGCATACTATTTTTACTCAAAACACTGCAAGACAAAACATCCTAATATGGGTTAGATAATGAAGTAGGAAAATATAATCTATTTTACTGGAGCAACATAGCCTACCGCAATATATATATATATATACTAGTCACTTAGCTTATAAATGGAGAGTCACGCAATAAACTGTTCTCAGTTCAACCATGAACTCCCATTAAGGACCAAAAATGTATAGCTACAGATTAAATCTCAAAACATACACAACATACAAAAAAAAGATGTAGTTGCTTGATAATGCTCTAGATAAAGATTAGGTCATATACTAAACAGCTATAACCATTCTATAGCAGACACTCAAATTAAACTGCACAGTGAGCCAAGACAGAACAAATAATGGTAAAGTTCAAACTTTTTCAATACGTTATCCAAGTTTCTCACAATACGTTATCCAAGTTTCTCATTTCGAATTTTAAATTAACAATTACATTTGACTCTTCTTACTTCTGCAACGACCGATAGTGACCGAGATTCACACAGCCTTACGCACCATTGAAAGCTGCATATCTAATTAAGATCTATAACAGTTTCTCAGTTGTTTTGTCTCCCACCTACATTGTTTCCGTTTTTTGGAAAGTATAACTCAAAAGATTTAATCCATTCCATGTATGTAGTATGCGTTAGATGAGGAGACGAGAGGATTAAACAGGAGGCCTATTTTAAACCAGTCGTTATGACTGCATACAGCATATTTTTTCCACTTCGGGCCTAGTTCATCGTACTTGCCTACATTGTATGGAAAATGCATGTGCAAGCGATGAATCAATTGGACTTGAACGTGAATTTAAATGGTAAGTTTAGTAAGTTCAAACAAAACTGAGACGATAATCATTTCTCCCTCTCTGAATAGAAGTCAAAAGAGTGAGGTCAAATGACGACCTTTCATCTCTGCCTGAACAAACGCAACATTACACACATCAGAAATATAAAATATGTACCTATCAAATAAAAAGTTCGGTACTTACCACTAATGCATTGTTTAGAAGGTGAGTAGGGTAATACTTTAGAGTGGCGAGGGAGTTAGGTAGCGGGGGGAGAGAAGGGCTCCCGCGCGCGGCCAGGGGTCACCGTCGGCGGGCAGGAGAGCAGAGGGAAGAGGATGTTAACATGACGTAAAAGAATATGAGTTAAGCACATTTTATTAGTTGCATAAAGTTATGGAACATAACGGATGATGAACAGTAGTTTAAGCAAAGGCAAAGGGGAGATCAGAAATTAGTTCTTAAGCATCGGCCTGGGCGGGGAATAAGAGCAGTCCTACTCGCATGCTTAAGGCTACCCGATTACTGCAACACTAGCATCAAAAACACAAGTTATTTTAATTAAGATCATAATAATACACTGAACTCAAACGAACGTTTTCATGAAATCGTATTTTCTGATTAACAACAATAAATCATCATTATTTACGTCGTGATTGTTACCATTATAATGCCAGAGCAGGTCTCGTCGTTGTACCCTAGGCCTATTATTATACTTTACCACTTCAAGACTATACCATGCTTCAGACTAATAATAAACGACTGAAAGTGCAGCCTATCTTAACCTCCCCTCAAACCTATCCGCAACTCCCCTCCATTACGCACAAGCTCGAACGTCTTACCACAGCTGCTTTCCAGCAAAGCTTTTATCGCCGTTAATAATTCATTCGATTGTTTACACGTGTTGCCATATTTGAGGTTCAAAGTAGTTTTCACATTTTTTACTGCAATTAAATAAACACAAATGTGAGCCTCACTGTCAGTCAGCGCTGCCCAGTGTGCGGGAGACAGGGGTCTCGAGGACAGGGGAATGCTGGATAGTCATTCTGAGAAAGGCGCGTGCAGGGAAAGCGTTGAAGTTAGCCTATTTCTTTCTTTGTTGCACATCCAAAGATAGGAAGATAGAGAAAAATAGATGAAGAAATGTGCAATAATGATAGTTACAATGCGAAACTTCAGTGCTATCTTAAGATTGCCCAATCTATTTTCAATCATCTGCATGTGTGCAGCACTTGTGCAATGCTTGTTCTGTTGTCAATTAATGTTAATCAACAGGAAATATCTCTGGCTCGATGCAAACCTTGATTCTTAGCCTATAGCGTTCATAGAATTGTGTAAAACAATTACAACACGTGCAGAACTAGTCTAGTCTACTACCAACTTTACTTAGGCTACGTTGACCGTCAATTATAGGCCTACCTACAAATCAAACTAGGCCCGCTTCACTTCAACAAAAACAATAATCTAGGGGAAATGTTATTCAATCACTTTTATCATGTAGGCTATGTTAATCTAAAAGCTCTGTAAAAACAGTACAATATTGTACCCATTCAACTTTTCTAATAGAAAGCAGACTGCACTACCCTGCCAGTGCCCAGAAACACACCCTGTTTCTGCCTCGTCAGAGGCAGAGAGTCAAATGTTTTAATAAAATCACTGTAAAAACAGGAATGAATTAGACATCACACAGCGCTTGCCTTGCAGTCTACTGCCCTACACAGCCAAGGAATAAACAAGTTAGCTTTGGAAGAGGGATAGGCCGATCTCCAACAGTTGTAAGTTGCAGACCAGTAGGCCCTATAGTGTCTTTTTTTAAAGGCTGCGCGCTCTCACTTACTGCCCCTTCTCACCGTCACCCGTTTCCGAGGCCAGCCGAGTGAAACTTTTAAGTAAGACTATGTAATTTTAAACCTCAGTCCACAGTCTCTGCATTCGACTTTCTCCTCCTCCTCCTCCTCTCCCCATACTTTTATATCAAATAGATTCGAGTGAAGCGCCATTTTCTCTCCAAATCCATGTGCAATGGAACGCACAAGTCCAGAGAGGAGAATTACAATCTACAGTACAAAGCCTACAGAGTATATCTAATGCTCCCAAAAGGACACCAAAAATCGAAATAAACTCTAATTCTAAGCCTTCAAAACAGTCCCAACGGAAGATCAAAATAGGCTATTCAATCCCGCGACACCGATTATAACCAATGACAAAATAATAAGGACTTTTACCTGTGTCAAGCAGTACGGGGAGTACATGGTTATTTTTAGAAATCAAAATTGGAGAGCTTATTTAAGTTGGATGGAAGTTCGCTGTAGTGCTGCATTGCAATCGCTCGCAGTCCTGTTTCGATCCCTCCACGCTGTAGCTTACAGTAACCCGCCTTGGAGTCTGAAAGTGAACGCTTGCACAAACTTCGGGGGGAAAAAAAGTTTTTTCTCCACCCTCCCTCTCTCTTCTCGCGCACGGCATAGAACTATCGGTACAACGACATTTGTATAAACGGTGGCAAGTGTTTCGTATCAAAAACGGCCTTCGTACTTACTGCAGAACACACAACACTGTTTTTATAAATATTACGTAGTATAAAGTCGAGTGTGATTACTTTGAAGATGTGTGGAAACTTATGCAACAAGGTGGCTTGTCTGTTCAAGTTTAGGTTGGTGCCAAAATGAATCAATAGGCTACATTTTACTGTGGAGTTGTGGACAGTGTTTTTGCGGACCAAGAGCAGAGCGAGGCAACCAGAGACTTTAGACCTGTAATCACGACTAGAGAGTATGCCACAACGTTACGTTGGCTCACCTGACATTTATAGATGTTGACTTGGGGGAAAAAGTGGCAAATATGACGCCAGATGCAAAGGATAAAAAAACAAGTTGTTTTTGTGTGTGCTTGTGTGGTACATAACATAAATATTATTCAAAAACATGGTGCATGATTCACTGAAAAAAATGAGACCGAAGTAAACAATGATATTTCTCTCTTACACACAAGCACACACATAAGCACTTGGAGAAATAATTAAGTACTTCACACAAAGTAATAAAAAAAAACTTTTGGATGAGGTCCTGAGTGTGTTAGGGGTTTGGTGTGTGTGTGTGTGTGTGGTGGTGGAGGAAGAGAACGAGGGAGGGTGTGGTGAAATCATTGTGGCGAAGTGGATCTGAAATTTGGATCTGACACTGGGGTCCCCCAGATTTATGAGGGCCTACTGCTTGTGCATTGACACTGCAGGTCTCTGCTCCAGAAACAAAGAGATATGGGCTCTGTGTGGCCAATTACTGCACACAACCAACCAGGGGAGCCAAAGAAGGAGGGAGGAGAGAGAAGTGAGAGAGAGAGAGAGAGAGAGAGAGAGAGAGAGAGAGAGAGAGAGAGAGAGAGAGAGAGAAAGTGTGTGGTCAGGGGTATGTGTAGACCACATAACCCTAACCTCCCTCCCCCGGCCGCACAAGGTCATAATATCAGCATTCCTTTCCGGATGATTCTGTGTCTGAATATGGTGGGTCGAGGACTGATATGACCCACGTTAGCTGGATCTAATGGCACCGATGGCTCTGCTGGACTGCAATACATTCTGCTGATACATGTCAAAGTAACGACTCCCTGTAAGCGCCCACAAACACACACACATACACCCCCCCCCCCCCCCCACCCCCAACACACACACTCTCAGTTCTGGAGTCATTAAATCTAGTACGCAGACCACAAAAGTGAAAGGTTACAATGAGTGGTTTGAGAAGGGGATGAGGAAAAGTAAAAAGCGAATCCCTTCCTCTCTTTTATAGAGTGGAGTTGAATTCGACACACTCAAACGCTCATCCACCAACGTCCCTTAAACGAGTCCCACATTTAGCGGTCTATGTGAGTAAATCTCTCATTAAGCAACACATGCCAGAGCCATATGCTATGGTGGGTGAGACAGTGGCTCTGCCTCCTCACACGCTCAAACATACATATTTGCTGTGCTTCCACCACTAAGAGTAGTAAACTCATTAGCTGGTTTGCTGCCGCGTACAGAGAATCCTTAACAAGAGTTATTTGTCTTATGTCCTGTGGTTAAAGACAGACATTTTTCCTAACGATGACAGCAGTCAGATCATCTTGGGTGCCTCCTTGTCAAGTCCTACCAATTTGTTCAGGATTGCGACACTGCAGTTCACATTAAATGGTTGAGTACTGATAAAAACCATTTGTGCTTCTTCAACTATGACTAGGCCTCACCCAGGCCCCCTAATCCTGCTAGTTCAACGTTTTGGACTACAAATAAAGTATGTCAAGAGAGGATGGAAGACCAGGAAGAAGAAAGATATTCCTGTCAACAGAAGGTATCCTGCTATCCTACAAGACACACATGGTTCTCTTCCTATCATATCTCCAAGACCTCCCCATGAGGAGAGAGGACTGGGGTCTGCCTCCACCCCCCCCCCCCCGCCCCCCCACCCCTTTCCAACCCATGTTGTTCTTGAACTCACTGGCCCCAATGTCCAACATGGCCGCTGCGACGCCCCTCCCCCTGAACTTCTCCACCAACCAGGATCCTCAATTACCTCGATTATGGTTCGTTTCTGTACCCCGAGACACATGATACACACTCTATAGCCGCCCAGACTCCCTCTCTCACAGAGACTTGGCATAAGGCTAGCTCGCTGGAAACAAAGAGCAGGGAGAGAGAGCTGGCTCCTAGCTCATTAACAATCACATGTTCAGTCACCCACAGACTCCCACAAACCTCCATCCTCGCTTCTCTCTTTTTATCACCGGTTCAGGCCCGATTGCTATAAATCCAATGCGCTCTCTGGGCGGAATTTAATGGTGTTTTTTGTGTGTTTTTTTTCCAACTGTATGTCGTTTTTGGGAGGAGTTGGGGTGTGTGTGTGTGTGTGGGGGGGGGGGGGGGGGGGGGGAGGGTGGCGAAGGTTAAGGAGTGAGCGAGTCGGGGTCTTTTTCGTTTTACTGAACTCGGCTTGCCGTGCATTTTCGTTCTAATTTTCATTCCCACGAGGCCCGGGCACTTCGGCAAACTTGCAAAGGGCCCCCGTTTTTTCTTCTTTAATGTGCGAGTGGAAATAATGATTGTAATGGTTTGCAGCTGAGAAACGGGGAGCTGTGAATGACATTATGATTGTGGTGCAATTACCAAGAGCATGAAACAAACCTTGAGTCAAAATAATGACTCAAATAACACATTTAATAATAATAATAATAATAATAATAATAATAAGCCTACCCTATAGGAATCTGAAACTACAAAGCACTCAGGCATCCCCGGTCCTCTGGAGGGGTCCTCGTTCACCAGGAAGGATTCGGTGGCCTGAAACAGAACACACTAGTCATCCACAGTGCCAACGCACTAACAGCCCTATAAATACGGGTCATTTCAAATGATACCAACAGGAATAAATAGTACGTTCATGACTTTTTAATGCACATGTTATTGTCACAATCATTGTAGAGCAGCTTCGTTCTATTCCCATCATGACTGTCATGATTTCGTCAACCAGTTCTTATGTTCTGACAGTTCTGTATCTGACTGTGGCAGTGATGCAGGGCAGCCCAGTCTATAAACCAGCAGGACAGACACTGACAAAGAGGTAGTCTGGGTCCGTTTATACAGGACACAGATGCACAGAAACACAGATAAACACACACACACACACACACACACAGACAAACAGATGCAAAAGCCTCTCCCGTGTCTTGCTGACTCTCTCCTGTTTCACACTCAATGGCCATGGCGTTAAAACGTCTTTGACGAAATCCGATCATAACATAGCATTGTTTCCATTCGGCTTGGTATATTCGTGCACTGTGGAACCAGCTCGGCCTTCCGAACTGGATAAACATCCCATTCCAAATCGGCAGCGATCCACTGCGGCAGAGCGGCCCAGCCCAGGCATGGGAGGAGGCCGAGCGACTGAAGGCCGAGGCAGAAACCTGAGGTCCCGAGTCCTCTCACAAAGCCGTGGACGCAAAGGTGTTCCCTACACTTCAGGAGAAACTCTTTCCATCCTCTCATATGCACACGCATGAATTGAAAGCACAGGAACGGCAGATGAATGCACGACCCCCCCCCACCCCCCCACCCCCCCACCCCCCCACGCTCGCTCGCACGCGCGCGCTCACACACACGCGCGCGCTCACAAACGCTCACAGACACGAACATAAACACACAACACTATAATAAGTCCCAGACTTTGGCTAACCAAACTGCGGCTAGAAACACAGGCTATTCATATCCTCAGCAATGAGAGGTTACAGCTCTTGTCTTCTTTCGCTCCCTTTTAACAGTGAAAGGCCTCCCGTCCATGTGCGTCTGTATTTCTGTGCGGTGTGTGTGTGTGTGTGTGATTAGGATCTCTTTAGCTCATGTGCGCACACACACACACAGTTTTCTTGTTCCATCTTAGCCCAGCGCTCCAAGCTTCAGTCCTCATGTCATGACTGCTTTAGCCTTGCTACGATGCGGTAACTTGGCTGAACAGAGCTAGATTGCAGGTCTTCCAAAAACAGGGTCACAGAATACTATGAAAATACTTTCTATGGCATTAGGCCTTGACTCAGCGCTCTGAGCTGTCGCCATTAATATCATGAAAACAACTTGAGCAAAACCATTTGAAACCGTTTGTCCCTCTAAATGCTGGCCTCTCTCCCTCTCTCTCTGCTCCCCAGCATTTAACAGGCCTTGGTTCAACTGCAAAATGTGCTCAACTCCGCTAATGAATATCTGCCTGTCCAGCGATTTTAGCCATGGAACTAGTCATGTAAATACTTTAGACTTAGAGTCTTTAGAGCATAAAAATATTTGTGGAGAGATGACTATTTAACACTAAGAAACAGTGTTTTAGATTTGAAGTACATGTTTACAGTAGGTGTGATAACACCTGACTGAATAAATGGATAGTTAAGAGCTGGGTATGTGTGTGTGTATATGTATTTGTGTGACTGTGTGTATATGCATTGCATGTGTGCGTTTGTTTGGGTATGTGCCTTTCCATGTGGATTTGAATACATTCCAAATGCACACACCTTTCTCTCTCTCTCTCTCTCTCTCTCTCTCTGTCTCTCTCTGTCTATTTCTCCACGGTACAGACTCTCTCCATACCAGATGAGGGGCACGGTTTGTTCGAGGCGGGCGCTGATTGTTTGATGTAGCTCCCCATAGCACTGGCCCCCTTCTTCCTGTCTGTGTGTTTTTATGGAGCATGGTATCAATTATAAATGCCACCCTTTTCTATATATAAGTGGCATATGCCTGATCCATATGGCCTGCCTTGAGCAGAAATGGTCTCAAGGCCTCCCTTAATTAACACTTAAAAAGCAGGAGAAAAATATCTGTTTTTGATGACCCAGATTGAGTGAATTGCTCAATTCGAATCAGGTTGACCAGAACTATCAGCTGATTGATATTGGTTTTCTGCACAGTGCATACTCAATTGAGTATATGGTGGTGTGGACTGATGTTTTGAGCCTACCTCAAATTATATACATTTTTGGTGTACAGTATGATCAGCCTGTGTGGATGTCATATAATATCATCCATCGCTGCACTAATCACCACACTGCATATGGTTTTGGAAGGGAGGATTGCTCTCTCATGGCACTGGATTCATGAGAACACATACTATCAACCATACACACACACATACACACACTACAAAAGCAACTGACCTGCCAACGTGTATTTTCTTTACTCGTCATTCATGATCGAGAAAGACAAAAGTCAGTCGGCTGTGTCTTGCTATCGCACTGCTACCCTCAACATGTACTGCTAGCAGTGCTGGATTCTAAATCACAGGTCTTCACCTGCTGTCTCTTGTGCCGTATTTGCTGCCTCTCCCTTGCTCTGCTCAGGGGCTAGGACCTCTTTCTATACCCAGTAACAAGCTAACAAACCTGTGCACATGTGGCAAACACTTCAAAGACAAGGAATGAGGGGAGGAGGAAGTTGTTTGTTAAAAAATGTGGGGGGAAAAATATGAAAGGAGAAATTTACGTTGTGTGAGAACACGCCAGAGCCACCTCAGGGAGAAATGCTGGGAAAATGTGATATTTTACACCTGCATCTCAGGAGAAGAGGGGCAGGAGCGAGAGAGAAGGGAGGGTAATTAGGAGTGTGTGCATGAGTGTACATGTGTGGTTTGTGTGTGTGCTTGCGTGCGTGCGTTTGCATTAAGAATTTTAAATTGCTTATTGTTTTAAAAACTCTTTCGGCTTCACCATTGGTGCTTTCATGCTTACATCCAATTGCTAAGTCTGGTATCTGATGCCAGGTCCTACTGATTACCCAACCTCGTGGTGAATACTTTATGAAAAATTATGAAAAATTGAAAATGCTTATGCTGATACACTGATAAATGGCCTGCGAGGGAAAATAGTTATAATGAATAACAATATTGGCTCGGACAACTAATCAGAAACCCGGACCAAGCCAACCACGATAAATACACCTATTGTTAGAAACATTCTTTCAAATTAAACAAGGTGGGCAGGAGACACCGACTCGGTTCCAAACTAAACAGATTAAAATGACTCAATTAAGACTTGGTATGCAGTCTGTAGTGTGCTGAGACCAACATGTTGTCGACTAGGTGTGAGGCCGATGTGTTCGACTTAATCTAGAGAGCATCATTAATGGGATCTTCCTTCTCACTGAGAAGGAGCTGCCGGTCTGTGGGTGGAAGGTCGTCACATTTTGCCTTGGGATCAAACCCAGGTCTGTATCAAAGAAGCATGAGGATCTACCATTCGATTAAGAGGGATTCCCTTTCTTGTGGTCAGAGGGCAACCAGGAGAACATGGTTCCAAACCAGCTCTGCTTTGTTTACCCCTCCTAACTGCAAGAAGACCATTCACAACTTCTCTCTGCTTCCTTTGCTATCGGCAATGGCTCAATCCAAACCCTTTTCAAAACACGTTTCCATCCGTCTGGTCATCGCTACAATCTGTAGGCTGCAGGCAACTTTATCCCAGACTATTGACGGGCGTGTGGAGAAGATGGAAGGAGGTTCACATCTATATTCTGATGACATCACCCGCAGAAGCAGAAGAGAAGGCAACAGACTGGAAACAGACTGTTTGATCACATGCGGAATATGTAAGAACGTATAAGCATTCACACACACACACATCGCAGAAGCGCAAACAAACCCAGCTTTACGCAAGTATGCGCACCGAAACACACACACATACGTGATAACAACCAGGTTTAAAAGAATGCTCAAGTCTGACCCAAACCAACCTCATCAAAACGAACCAAATTGTGAATGAATACAAAAAAAGAAGGGTAAGTTGAGAATGGGACACGATCCTGATGCTGTATGTACTGGTGGAGAAGGATCTTAGCCAGAGGGAGAGAAGATCATTCTGATGGACACATGTCAACTACTCGTCCCTGAGGACTGATTCAGCTGACATGGAGAAAATGACAGGCAGACTCTCTGAACTTTTCTTAAAAAGAGGTGATTTGCTAAGTAGCTGAATAGCAAATCACTCTAATCCCACATGAGGCCTGTCCTGAATTTGGTATTTAATATTTTTTTACTGATGAGATAGCCTACTTGGACCAGTGCCATGTCAGAATGCAAGTAAACAAATAATTATTCACCCTGATAATTTACCATATTTATCTGCAAATAGAATCCTTCATAAAAGTGTGTGGAGCTTTGAGGTTGCATGTCTGTGGTGCATAAGCTATCAAACTCAGATGAAAGTCAAGAACTCCTTGAACAACACATTCATTTTCAATTACTCTTTTGGAACCTGTTTATTAGCCTGCAGTCACAAACACATGAGCGTCACATGACATAATCACAATTAATTAACCTCCCCACAAAAATTGCTCTCCTAGTTTACCTAAATTCATATCTATGGTAGTAATCAGTTTAGTAATTGGAAATTTGTCAAACTTCTAACCATAGTTACTTGATTAGTTAGTTGTAGTTTTGGAACAATGTTACAAGGTATAGGCTAGGCTACTAGGCCTTGAAACTGGCCCCAAAATTATGCAAGTGTCTGAAATATAGAAAATTCAGGTGGAATCCATAAAAAGCCCATTGGACTGGATTATTTGTTTATTTTAATATGTTACTATTTGTTCCTTAACGTCCAGCACGCCAGGATTCTTGAAGGGGATCTAGAATAATGCGCAATTACGCACAATCCATACGTAGCTAAAACAAAACCACTAGCTGCAAGGGCAAAAATGATCAATGTCCTCGTTCAACAACTTATGTCGTGTAATAGCCAATTCTGTTTCTGTTTAAAACAAACGTATAATATGTCAAAATCTCAGCCACTAGTCCCTGTCTGTTTTTGCACAGTCGCTGTCTTACACGCTTGTGAAACGCTGTTGTATCTAAAACAGATCAAAGACGACAGTTGAGGAGAGCAGTGCTGCACTTAGTAAATAAGAAGGCACGAGGGGGATGACCGCGAGCTACCCATGATGACTGGCAGCGGGCACCCTATGGAATGGTGGAAAGTTCACTTTGTGTAAAGTTAGGAAACGAAAATATATTGTATAGGGTACCTGAAGGCTTTTTAATTCGGCATATGTGTATTACGCGGCAAACGTCGATCCTACACACAGGATCAGATATTACTTAAGAAGCCCAAATACTGCTTTAGAGACGTTGATCTACAAACTTTGGACAATATTAAAATGTTAGCAAATAGGCGTCCACAAAACTTCGATAACCTTATACATAGTAAATACTTGTTTAGTACCACTTTTGCTATAGCACATAAGCAATAGCAATTAACTTTCTATTCGTGTTTAAGTTAAATACATTTTTTCAGCCAAAGCCTGAGATGCATAGATGGGTAAATTATTGATTTACACAGCACGTACCATTGTGGAGCAGGGAAAAGTGCCAACAGTCTCAAAGACCCATTTTCCTTTCAAAAAAGTTCAGCTTCCAAAAGAGGAGAGAGAGAGGGGGGGGGGCGGGGGGGGGGGAGAACCGCTCCGTTTCTTCTGATTCTTCTGATACCGGAAGCAAAATATCCCTCTTATGGTACGACCCGTGGCCCGGGGAACATTTTAAATATTGTGGCAAAATCTTCTCCACAACCGGGAAACGGATTATCCAAGGCGAACGGTTCTTATTTTTTTTTCATTCGTGGAGTTTATGTCTGCAGTCAACACATGTTAATTCCATGAAAACAACACACTCCTCCTCGGTGTCAATACTGTGAACGTGGTGCGGTCGCTTGTCAGCGAGCCTTCCTTAGCTGTCCCCGCTGCCCAATGTCCTGCGAAGCAGCGCCGTTTGCGGTGTGACAGTCTTGTTAGCACCCGAGTAAAAAAGCAGAAGTCTCGCAATGCAAGGGCACCGAGAGTAAGTAGTCTCTGCTTACGCGCTCACAAATCAGCTGTTGCTCCTTGGTGCCTCAAATGGACTATGTAGCGCTATATCCTCTGCTTCTCGTGATTCAAAAGCCGGTATTCCCTTTGGTCCCTCTCCACCTGTTCTCCAGTGGCCGGAGAAACTCGGGGCGAAAATGGAGCCTGCAACTGCCACAACTATGGAGGTTTGCTACATCAGAGTTTTCGAGACTTTACCATCATGAAATGCCAGCCTGGTGACTCGCGAGCACGCGCACACGTATAAGTCTACAACTAATAACGAGAAGAGGGACGTTTGTGGAGTTGCACTGGTTGTCAAGAATAGTCTAAACAAATTCAAAGCTAAAAAAGAGGAAAGTGCTGTAACTGTCCAATAGCGCGTCGCGAGACGCAGCAGTGGATCGCGGCCGGGGAAGCGCGAGGGCTGGTGAATTATTAATAACCGGAGCGGTTCACAGTCTGTCGTGTTCAGTGAGTAACCGGGGCGGCAGCTGGGGGTTTAGAGGCATTAAATACGGGCTCAGAGTAAACCATGGACGGCATGGGATTAGTAGCCTCTCACCCGCAACAGTGGAGGCAGAGCGGGATGCAGAAAGGGAGGGGTGAGGAGGTAGCCTAGTAGCCGTTGATAAACAACAAAATAATAATTTAAACAGTGCAATGTAAACTACGCGTGTGCAAACCATTTCATTGAAATCGGGGTTAGGTAAGATGTTATGATCCAATAAAATACGAAAGATAGACAGGAAATGTCTCATGTTCACATAATAAGAGGATTTGTAAAGAATGCACCACATAGGCCTAACTGGTCCTTATTTAGTAGGCCTATTTTATTTATATAGGCCTATTTAAAATGAAAAGAACACGCTAGACTTATTATCAACAGAAGAAAACTTGGGACAAAGGGACAACGTTTAGAATACCCTACGTTTTTGCTCTACAAAATGAATGAATTGCCCTAATTGCCACAGAATGAAGTGAAAATGAGATTTTCACCAATAATAAACTTTATTCGTGTGATAGGCCCTGATGGTATGCATGTATAGAGTCCCCCTCATCCATCCACCTTCTGAAGCGGCAGGTGCACGTGCTGATGATGTGATTGACTACATGCGAAGATAATAATGCAAACATCACACTGGCCAACAAAAGTTTATACAATCTTATCGGACCTTTATTGGAATTCATTATACAAAAATGTTGACCTTTTATGGTCAAAGGCGCACAGAGTCGCGCAAGCGCAGACATGATGCAGCTAATTATGAGAGCGCCCTAGGGATTCCAAATGCCAACTGTGGTTCCATATTCCCTTAGTCAGTTTATAAATTCATGAAGAGACATGAAAAACACAAACGACAAATTTACACCATTGGGCAGACAACAAATATATAACCAAAATGTAATGTAGCCTCTATTGACTGACCAAATGGCCAAAAGGAAAGGAACATGGTGCTGTCTTGACATTAAATTGTAAGTTATGGGGAACATGAATTGCTTTTAGAGAAGTTCTTGAGAAAGAGTTGCATTATGAAGTAAGCTTAACAGGATGTGGTTAACAAAAACGAATTTATTGATGAATAATAGCAATGTAAAATATTTGCATTTATTGCATTATATATTGCACTTTTTATTCATATTTTTTTATTTTTCAGGTAAGCTATAGTATTGTTGGCAGTAGAATTTTACTTTTGTTATCATGAGTTGCCTATATTTTCTTAATAGTGTTATTAGCATTGTTGATTTGTGCAACTATCATTTAAATGATCAATGTTATTATTTTACACAGTTCACCAAAATGTCTCAGACTTTCGACAGTCTGATATTGACTCTTTTATCCTTGTGTTTTTAATGATATTATTAATAATATGAATTTCTCCGGTTTCGAGTGTTTGTAATCGTGACGGTAGAGAGCTTGACCTACAATGAAACAGCCACAACAATCGGACATTTCGAATAATAGGCCTTCAACAACCAGAACCGTAAAAAATGGCTGATTGAAAAGTTCCACACGAGCCCCATACAGAAAGAATAACGAAAATGAAAGCCTGATACAATAAAACCCATATATTTCTACTCAATTTTATATATTCAGATCACAAAAAATAGGTTTAATTTGTTCCTAGGTCCATATGCCTGAATTTCATGGATAGGCTGAAATACAAATTAAAGATTTGGTCTCTACATACAGGGGATTGCATTATCAACATTCTGCTACAAACGAGCCATATATAAATCCAATCCAGCGTATCTTTTAAAATGAATGTAGTCTAGTTTACAATCTAGTCAAGTATTTATCCTACATTTTCGTATTCATTCATATATCCTATTGTTTTACCAACGATACTGCTTTCAGTGGATTTATGCGATCTAATTAAGTGAAACTAAACAATATTCGATTGAATCAAACAGTCGTTTTTCCAAAGCTCATTTTCACTCATTCCAATTTTCTTTAGGCTATTAAGTCGACGGTTTACATATGTTTTTTTGCAAAAGCTGTGACCAATACACCTGTCACAGCTGGGACGGGGCCTACTGCAGATCACGAGCTCTGGGCAATCACAACCAATTCACGTTTACGAAGTCAACACGAGTGAATATTTTGAGTATGAACAGGGAATATATTCAGATTCCTCGACTGTTTCCATAGAAAACCCTGGTTTGCTTGCATTTGTGAAAAGCCCGATTAGCTCGCAATAATGAGGAACAAACAAAGGGTGTCCCATCGGCTCGGCCATTTGTGGCATGGGTTATAGGCCAAGTTACACCTCTGCCAACATCAGTCTTTTTTAGACTATTAGGCTACTACACGTTATGCAAAGCAAACAAAATCATAGTCGACCGGTAACACTGGTTACATGAAAATGAGAGGCCCTTCAGGGTGGGTTTGTAAGGCCTTATTCTCAGTATTCTCCTCATGCACGGCCCAGACTTGGTTTGTTTTTTTTGCCGGTTTGCTCGGTATTCTTAACGGCTCGAGCTTTACAAAACCAGTGAAACAAAAGTTCCACTAGGCAACGCTTTTTCGTAGAATGAACCTTGGCAAGAAACGCGGGCACATGGGGTGCAAGGGCAGTAAAAGCACGGCGGCTTGACACTGTCCTGTCACCTAATACTTGTTCTCAGTTTAGATATTTTCAACATGACGCTGATTAAATGAACAGGTATCGGTTTAACTAAACATGCATAGAGCTTGTGACTTGTCTGCTTGTGCAATCTAACATTTTAGAGGTAAACGTTCACACCTACTGCATACGTTTTACAGTACAACCAATTACTTGGTCTATAAAACGAAAGAATATTAGGTATACTGTTTGTTCTTTCATGATCAAATCATCAAAACATATTTGTGAAGAAAAGGTTGAGAGTTTTAGGTGGAAGTGCAATTAACTGCAAATTCCCTGAACCAAATAGCCCATTTCAAAGGACCTCACAGATCTTAAAGGTATACAATTCTGCTTCACAGATGATAGTGAAATTAATCTACTAAGGTAGTTAAAAATCCAATGGGTTTTCTTAAATTTCAAGTTGAAAGTTTCGAGTCCATCAATAGTATTTCACCTTTAAAACCCTTTAGGTTTTAGAAACCAGTCAGAGAGTCTATTGACCCTGAGGGGTGCATGCATGCTTTCCGTCATATATATTTTTTACAAACACATCCACCACAATATAAAAACGAATCAAGCTGACATCATTCTGAAGCAGTAGGGGAATATAATAGTAACGACCAAACTCCTAGGGTAGCTGCGCACACACACACACACACACGCACACACCCACAGCCAGGTAGAGCAGCGCACCGCAGGCACACCCACAGCGCTGAGATTAACAACATGTGACGGAGAGCAGTGATTGGCTGGCCCCCCAGGCCGTCTGTGTCTGGAGGTTGCATCAGTGGAGCGGTCCCTGGTCCCAGGCTATCCCACACTCCCCGGCCTTATCAGGCTCCTACACGGCACCGCTGGAGGACCACAGCTCTCAGGAGGAAAGGGCTACCAGCACACTGCTTATCTACCAGGCACAAGCAGGGTTTATAGGGTTTATATGTCCGATTAACCATGTGTGTGGTTGAGGGGGAGTGTGTGTCTGTGTGTGTGTGTGTGTGTGTGTGTGTGAGAGAGAGATGGGTCTGTGTTTGTTTGCAGAGTGCATTCCGCCTGTAGTGTTTGAGCAGTGTGTTATAAGTGTATGTGCTTGGTGAGGTGCTGTTATAATCACGTCCAAACAGATAGAAGGATGATGCCTAGATAGTGATGTCAGTGCCAGCTCTCTCTCTCTCTCTCTCTCTCTCTCTCTCTCTCTCTCTCTCTCTCTCTCTCTCTCTCTCTCTCTCTCTCTCTCTCTCTCTCTCTCTCTCTCCCCCCTCTCTCTCTCTCTCTCTCTCTCCTCTCTCTCTCTCTCTCTCTCTCTCTCTCTGTGTCTCAGTACTTCAAAGCTACTCCAAAGGAACGCATTGTATTTTTCTCCACTACGGTAAAGTGTTCTTAGTGCTGCAGGTTCATACTGCCATGGTTATACACCTTCCTGCCAAAGTAAATTCCTTGTCTGTGCAAACTTTCATGGTGATTAAAACCCTTTCTGATTCAGATTCTGATCATTCCCAGACAAAACAGGAGGTATCATTTCAACATTCCTCACAACAATGTGGCCACAGTACCTGGCTACCGGCTATTACAATCCTATCAAAGACGCAATGCCACAAAAAAAGAAAAAATTGCCTAGTGGGGAAAAACCAAAATCCAGATAGGACATTTCTATTGAGATTGAGTCAGAGTGTGTCTCCACAGATCTGGGTATTCCAGAGTTAACACTCTTCATCTCTGCGATGTCCTCTGGTCTGGCTCCAGCCAGACTCACGGAGGTGGGGGGTTTGGGCGGTGGGGTGGGGGCTGGTGAGGGGGTGGAGGAGGGAGGTTTGGGGGGTGGGTGTGGGGGTGAGGGGATGGAGGAGGGGCTTAAAGGAAGGGGGTTGTGGGTGAGTGGGGTAGTCCTCCCCTGGAGGACATGTAGATGGGTATAATCTGCTTTTCTGGCTCTCCATGAAAGAGAGAAGGAGACTCACAAGAGGCCATCTCCCCCCTCTTAGATCTACTGCCCTCACCCTGACTGTCTATCTTCCTCTTCTATCTCTGTTTAAACCGCCATATCTTTCACTCTCGCTCGGTCTCTCCCACTGTTTTAACATGTTAAAACGTTGGCCAGCCCCACGTCGTTTCCCAAAAGCAACGTTCTCCGACATGTCGCGTTACCCACGCCGCCGCTCTTCCCTTCCTCCACATCCCCCCTCGCTCCGTCTCTCCATTTCCTGTGTTCGCTCATTCACACCTCTGAGAGGAGAGCCTTGTTTATGGAACCCAGCCATACAGTCTGGTCCGCTCTGGTCTCTCTCTTTCTCAACCCTCCATCCCCGGCGCCCCCTCCCCCCCCACCCCCCCTCCCGCCCACCCCCACCCCCCCGCCTTTTTTCCCTGCCGTTTCTCCCGTCTTCCTCTCTCGACTCCTTTAGTCCGACCACCCTTTCAGTGGGTGGGGCCTGCTCAGTAGTGCCAAGCTCTGTTTGGTAGAGGGGATCCAAGAGAAGATGCATATTCATGACTCCCCCAACCACCCCCACCCTCCCCCCGAACACACACACACACACAGTCGGCGGCAACACTTGGTAGCAGCACATGGCGAGACAGCTGTTGCAAGCCCAGCCAGGCATCTGTGTGGTGGGAGAGGGAGAGCGGGAGAGAGGGAGAGCGGGAGACAGCGGGAAATGGGGAAGCGCCGACCGAAAGATGGAGAGAAAGGGGGAAAGGAGAGCATGGAGCAGCGTTTGGGACCAGGGCATCAGGGTGGGAAGGAGAGACAGAGGGACGCAGAAACGTGGGGACGGGCAGACAGACGGGCAGACGGGCAGGGGCGGTGGAAGGGTCATCTGGGTGGGGAGAAAGGGACAGAGCCAGACTGGGGAGGGCCCATCTGGAGGGGGAGGGACAGGCAGACTGGGGTGCCAAGGAGAGGGTGAGACAGTCAGAGAGAAAGACAGCTAACGAGAGAGAAAGACAGACAGACAGGCAAGGGCTCAATGTAATCTTGTGGGTTGCTTAAGAGGTGCTATGCTTAGATTATGGTGACACCAAATACAGCGTAGATGGGAAACCCTTCAAAGATGGCTACTGTAGAGACAGGATGAGAAATGTCTCCTAAGCCTTTGGATAATGCACAGCAGGTTATGAAATCTGTACAAATGATATATAGGTTCTGGTTGGATTATTTTATATATTATAAACATAATGTAACACACTAGCCATTTCTGTGGTGCTGGTGGGCAGACTCTTCCATCCAGATGGAGGGACACAGAGAAGGCCTGGCCATACTGAATGTCCACAAGGCGAGGGAATGCTCCTTCCTCAGCCCTAACCCAGCCGTGCCCCCTCCGTGCCCACCCTGTGCCCACCCCGTGCCCACTGCGTCCCCAGCACTCCTGCCTCCACCCTCTCCGGGGGCCCCCCATCCCGGCCCGCATCCCTTCTGCCTCCCCTCCTCTCTCGCCCCCCCCGTGACGCTCACCCCCTCCCCCTCCTTCCATCCCCCTTCCCCCCCGTCCCCACCATCCCCCCGTCCCCCCCCCCCCGCCCCCCTGTCAGCGTCGGGGCGGTGCCCGGGCCCTGTGCTGCCCTACATAGCAGTGAGCTCAGCAGGCTGGCGCTGCAGGGAGGCCTGGGGTTTACAAACTATGTCAGGCCCCAAGACGCCCCCCACCCCTCCTCCTACACCCCCCTCCACCACCCCCCCTCCTACACCCCCCTGCCCCCCACCCCGCCACAGGCATGGCAGTCGGGCCTCTATTCATCTGAGCTGTCAATCTGCTGTCAGACGAAATGGTTTAATAAGGGACGACCTGTAGATGTGTTCAGGACTAACGGATGGCCCCGTTAAGGTTTTTGAACCCTACCCGATATCGGAACATCTCACTGCAACCCGTGGTGTTAGCGCTGCTGGTTTGCGCGCTCAATCCGAGGCAGAGCCTTTCCAAATGGATGGAAACAATTGTAACACTCTTAAGGTTGCGTCCAAGCAAAAGTTGACAGAAAACGTGCTCTTGGACAGGGTGTTCAATTCTGTCCTTTTCGAGAACATTTCAGTCTGCCTTTCTTGGGAACATGAACAAGTACTGAAAAAACAACTTTCTTTTATGAGCTCATTATTCTATTGAATGTGTCTATTCAATATGTCATATATCTAAAGAGAAAATATATTCTGTCCAAACGTAATATTGCTTTTCAAAACATTAGAATCTCAATCTTGGCCTCCTTTCCCTTTTTCCCTGTAGGAACTACAGCCAAGTGTGTGAGAACTGTTGGAATCATTTATAAGTGATCAAACTTTGTTAACAGGGAATAGGGAATACCAGAGATGTAAATGACTGTAAATGTTCCTGTGACCATGGCTATGAGTACAAAGGTGACCACGCAAGCTAATGTAGGTATGTCAGCAACCTAGCCAGCATTGGTCAAGTATTTTTACACCACCTAAATTTCAGCCGAGCGCTCAGAGCCAATGATAAAAAAGGAAACAATTCCGAAAAACGCACAGCGTTTCCAACAACAACATCGAATCATGCACCATTGTTTCGACAAAATCCCTGGAAGCAAACATCAGCACGTCAAAGACACACTAGCAATAAACTACACTCAAGGAAGTCTATTCAACTTCAGCCAATACAAAGAAGAACATTGAAGACAGAAAGTACAAGTAAAAAGACAGTAAGAACGACATACATTTAAATAATAAACAGCGAAAGACAGCGAGTGATGGATGTGTAGATAGAGGAGAGAGATGGAGCACCCCTACCATCCACCATGACCTGGCAGAGAAGCCATAGCACAGCTGCCACCTGAGCCCAGGGTCAGTCTGACGCGCCGACGCCATTCCTCGACTCGCACGCCAACTCCCTCTTCCTGGAACCGCTGACAGATATATAAATAAAGAACCTCAACGAGGGACAACGCACATGCAGCCCCAATTTGGAGGGAACCAGGAAGCTCCCAGTGAGAGGAGTAAGTGTGTGGATGTTTGCGAGAAAGAGAGACAGAAAGAGAGAGAGAGAGAGAGAGAGAGGAGAGAGAGAGAGAGACAGACAGACAGAGAGAGACAGAAAGATAGAGAGAGAGAGAGAGAGAGGGAGAGAGAGAGAGACAGAGAGAGAGAGACAGAGAGAGAGAAAGGGAGAGAGAGAGAGAGGAGAGAGAGAGAGAGAGAAAGGGAGAGAGAGAGAGAGAGAGGAGAGAGAGAGAGAGAGAGGAGAGAGAGAGAAAGGGAGAGAGAGAGAGAGGAGAAAGAGAGAGGGGAAGACAGGAGTGAGGACATGAAAATGCCAAGCAGCTCTCTCCAGGCAGCGGTGCCCGGTGCTCTGCCTGTCCAAAAACTCTCCCCGCCATGTGTACTCACAGCCACCAACTCTCAACCAGCCCAGCCTGAGCTTAACATGTGCATGGGGGGGGGGGGTGTCATGTATGCTATTGTGTATGCGTGTTTGTTTGTATGGCATGTCATGTCCTCTATGTGTGCATGTTTATACATGTATGTGTCTTTGTTTTGTATATGTACGGCAGGTCTGTGTAATATGCTTGGATGTTTGTCTGTGTGTATGTCACACTGACACAAGTTCGTAAAATCAATGATTTATTGACTTCGTATGGTCAATAGACAGTGTTCCTCAAAAGGCCAATGGCCAAACTCTAGTGTCTGTACCACATGTCTGAAATTGCACTGCATTTAACAGGTCTAATAATTACATCTGATGCTGCTTTTGGGTTAGCTGGAATCAGTGGTGATTGAATACATATGGGCGTTTGTAAATAAAGCTGTGGTATTTTAACGTAGCCTACATATGAGTGTGTTGATTGGGATCTATACTGTCGTGGGTTTCAGTCTTCCTTCCCCTGCTGTCTGCTGGCTGCTTCGTCTTTGCCCTGCCTCCTCTCCTCACTTTCTCTCCCCCTCTCTTTCTCTCCTCCTCTCCTCCTCTCCTCGCTTGCTCGCTTCCTCTCCTCCTCTCTTCCTCTCCTCCTCACTTCCCCTCTTTCTCTCCTCCAGAACGCCTGCAGATCTGTTCTGACTGGATGGAGGTCTGTTGTTGATGAGCATAATAAAAACAAGAGAAAGCCATTTTCCTCTGTGGTATAAACAGTTAGTCATTCACCATGAGGACAGCATTACTCTGAAGGGAATTTAGTCAGGCCGATTATGGAAAACAACAAAGAGACGACTGAGAGTAAAATTAGGTTGATGCTTTGTTGCACTTTTCTGCACATTACTGCAAAAGAGCCCCCTTATCTGTTTGTAAATCCTTACTCCTGTGTGCGTGCCTTCATATCTGTCTGTCTGCGCTACAATAGAGTTGCATTCTGCTGATAGAGATACCAGTACTTCGTAAGTCGCTCTGGATAAGAGCGTCTGACTAAATGACTAAATGTACTTATGGAGAGGTTCATTTGTAGTCAATGTCAGCCTGTGAAGGAGAGCGCCATTCAAAGGACACGTATTCCCACATGATTCTGCTTAAGTGCTTCATTCATCTGTGCGAGTCACATACGAGCACATGTGTGTGAGCAGATGACAGTTAGAGGGAAGAGAGAGAGAGAGAGAGAGAGAGAGAGAGAGAGAGAGAGAGGGAAGAGAGAGAGAGAGCGACGGGGAGAGAGCGAGGCAGGAAGGTGTGGAGGAAAAGAGAGGTGAAGGAAAAGGAGTCGCGAGGACAATGGTCTAAATATTGAAAGACAGACAACGGGCAAAGAGACTGAGAGACGTAAATATATATATATATATATCTGGAGATATACAGATAGAGACAGAGAGAGAGAAAGAGGGAGAGTAGGTAAATGGGGGACCCGAGGTGTGTGATGAGATGTAATTATAGAGCCAGTTATAGCATGATAGCTATTACAGAGGCTGTGCTTGGCATGGATCCCCAGTTTAAGGGAATTAGAAAGCGTTAGACGAGACCTTATTGTGTGACCTCCCCCCGCCTCTGTCTCCCTTTCTCCCACCCCCCCCCCCCACACACACACACGCGCACACACTCACACACACACACACACACACGCGCACACACTCACACACACACACACACACGCACACACACGCACGCACACACACAGGGCTGTCTTTAATCTCAGCAGGACACAGCGGGGCCTACAAGCACAGGGAACGGGCTCAGTGCCTAGATGACCTGAGGTAATATGGAAATGGACGGAGAAATCCCTTATTTCCCTCCCTCCCTCCCTCCCTCCCTCCCTCCCTCCCTCCCTCCCTCCCTCCCTCCCTTCTCCCTCCCAGCTCCACAACACAACCCCCCAGCTGCACACGCACCAAGGTGGCAGAGCGTAAAGTGCTCATGTAGCCTCTCAGCCCGTACACACCCTTATCTCCACCCATCATTATGTTTACTGGTCCGGAAGGTTCTGCTCATTTCTCTCCACACCGTCGTTCCTCTACAGACTGCGAGGCTGATACTGCCGTGTTAAACGAGCTCTACAGATCCACTCCGTCGCAATAATGCACACAAGGTCTAGAGCTTGCTGAACATAGAAGAGGGAACCGTTCCAAATTTGAATTTTGGCTGAACATGTCCTCTACACTCTCTCTATTTTTTTATGGTTGTCAGCTGACTATATCTGCTCTGTTACAGTAAGTAACGTGTAGCCTCTCGTGTGTTAAGATCTCTCTGACACAGTGGGCATGTGAATTGACATAGAGTTGTTTTGATATGAAAGTGTTGTATATACAGCTTCATACAATATATACAGTCTGTCTCGATGTTCTCACCAGGCTGGCCCTCTCTCCCTGCCTCTCTACCTTTCTCCCTCGCTGCCTCCCTCCCTGCCCCCCTCCTTGCCTCCCTCCCTGCCTCTGCTTGCCTCCCTTCCTGTCTCCTTCCCTGGCGTACTCGGTACTGATCACTAATCACAGGCCTTTTTCCACTCAAGACTAAATGTATGCCTTGGGACAGGATACACTCAAATACCAAGTTTACCCTCTTACTCTCTTTCCCTCACACACTCCCCTCGTAATTTGTCTGTCCACTGGCTTCACTTATTAAGTTTCAAAAGGTTTCTGGGCAACTTGGTTTAAGAAAGAAAAAAAAAAAGTTACCATGGCATTTTTTTGGCACAACACTCTGCCCGTCGTGCCCAGGCCGAGGGGGTTACCATGGCATCGGAGGGCACCTCATAAAGCACACCATTGTTGGAATCTGTGGGTGTGTGTTGTGTGTGTTGGGTGTGTGTGTGTGCGTCACATCAAGTTGCCAGCCTCCATTGAGCACCAACACAGAAACCCAAAACGATCATGCGGGCTGAAATGCAACTATACTCAACCTTCTTCTTCTCTTATTACCCGCCTTTCTCTCAGTTGGAGGGCTAAAACGGTAATGTTTCCATTTAGTACAGTATATTCCAGTCTTGTGACAACCACACTTTTAAGCACGCACATACACAAACACACACAGACACCGATGCAGACACATTATTCCATTGAGTCCATCATTCTGTCATCACATCTATACCGTATTAAAAGCTCATGTAATTATATTCAGATCACCATTAATTATGTGTCACAGAAAGGACTGCAGGGGCAATCCTACCAGAGAAAACATCGTCGTGGAGGCCTCAATGAAATCTATGATTTACAAAAACATTGAAATACCTAAAAAGGGATGCTTTAAGCACACTCGCAATGATTTAAAAAATAAACTTGCAATCTAAAATAACCTGAGGGGGAAAAATATTGTGATTTATTTTCCTGCCTTTTCAACTTCTATCCATTAATGTACGGAGACATATGATACAGGTTTGTTTGTGATTGTTTCTGTTCCAGATAGCTCCCAAACACTAAGTTACTATGTGTGAAAACCTGGAAACAATTTGTGGTTGGTTCACTTCACGAAGAATCACACACACACACACGCACACACACACACACACACACACATAAAGGAGTGGAAGGAAGGAAAATGTCTATTTTCAGTTTGTAAAGGTTTGTTTGAGGTCAAACACTCATGGGCGACCATAACCTTCGACAGGTGCCTGTTCCCCGATCCCCATCTTGCAACAAGCCAGATAAGACTGGGTCTTGTGCCACAGATAAACACACAACAGTCTGAGGGAGGAACCACCTACTCTGGTGCTCCCTACTGGTGACTTTGGGTAATTACATTTGACAGCCCAATCCAAGTCAAATGATCGTAATATTTGATGTTGCGGTCAAACTTACAGATCGATCATCAAATGTGACATGTTCAGGCAGTGCCTCTGTTGTAAAAAATGGCTTGTTCAATCGTAGAGAAATGTGGTAGCCAACTTTGTACGTGTGTCGGCGGGTGTATGTGCGCGCACCTTTGCTGTGCGTAAGGATGGGATCCATGTTTGTTGGGCCGGGCTTCTCCCAGGCTATTGATGCTCTGTTGTTGTGTAGCATGTTCCCTTCAGATTACTGCTGCCCATGAGCCAATCTCCTGTTTATAACGTGAATGAGTCCTCTGTGTTACTTACAAGCCCTGGATGTGAGAGGGTAGAGGGATTTGGGTTGGGGTGATCGGTACCTCCTCCGACACAGAGGGTGCATCCCCCTCACAATGGAGGCGAAATGAGGGAGGGTTTGGCCCCACAAAGGGTTAAACCTGAGGTTCATCTGGCTCAATACGTACTGCTGGCTTTTTTTTATGCATGTGGAAAACAGCTCCAGACTGATTTTAGCACAAGACAGGTGCCAGGATTACCATCTGCTTTGAGTTTTACCCCCTCCTCCTTCCTCTGACTCCCCCCTCTCTCTCTCCCTCTCTCTCTCTCCTACCCTCATATAGCCCCAATCTGGCTTTATCCAACTCTGTCTCCAGTTCTCCTCTCTTCCGATCACCGGACGAGACTCGATCTCCCCCCCAACTGGCTGTGTACCTGGATGAGATGTGGGGAGAAAGCAGAGAGAAAGCTGTAAAAGAATCGGAATTCTCATCAGGTACACCAATTCCTGCAAGCAGGGTACCATGCACAAATACGCAAGCGCACACCTCCATAAACACGCACCTACACACAGTCAAACACACACGCACGCACACACACAAACAGAGAACACACGCCGGCAAATGTTCTAGGTATTCTAGCGGAGTATGCCATTTTCTATACGCCTCTATAGGCACCCTGATAAGAGAGAGACAGAGAGAGTTTGCGTGAGTAACCCAGCCTGGGCCTAGCTGTCAGTCATGCACGCCTTATCTGGATTGTCCTTGAATGAGCTCTTGGTCTAGCACGTGGCTCCTTTTCCCTTCTCTGGTGGAGTCTTTCCTATAAATCAGCTGTGAAAGCAGACCGAAACTACATGAGGCCTACAGGCGCCAAACACAGGAAACTGCTGGGACCATTGATTTATGTTCCATACTGTTCTCTCGACTTGCTCCCACTGATTTGAAATGTGCAGTGAGCACATAAGGCCAATTAAATGCAAGTCGTCTCGCGTTAGTCCATATTCAAATCCAATGTTTTCGGACCCAAAATGAAACGGTACGAAAAAAAAATACATGTTGATATTTCTTGGGAAATTGTCCGTTTGGTAGAGGCCCAGTTAGGAAAATAGCGACTTTAAAATGAAAGAACATGTTAGCACATTTTCCCAACGGAGGACAAGGCCAAGCCTCATTGAGAGCTCGGCGCCTGCTCATTACTTGAACCTGTGTTTGCGCGTTGCTGGTACGGGGATGCTGGTACGGGGATGCTGGTACGGGGATGCATCTAATGAGGCCGTAAAGACAGAGGTGACTTTTAAAGAAGAACGTAAACAGGCCAGGTGACAAATGGCTACATGAAAAGGAGTTTCCGAGGACGGGATGTACCGTAACTCGGCGTTTTCTCTGTCCAAAAACGATGTTGGCAAGTAAGTGCCAATTCTTTAAGCATTGTGAGGTTTGTTGTTGTGGCGGTGTGATGGAGACTTAACCTACCTCGCAGGTGCTCTTTTCAAAAGACAGACCCGACGCAGCACTTCTTTGGCTAGTCTTGAATGTTGCGCTCTCAGCTGATTTGTTTGGGGGACTTCATTTAGTTACTCTTTGTACAGCGTTTTCCTTTCAATTGCACTCACTGTTGTAAAAGGACTGCTCGGGTTTTCATGAAGATGAAGTAGGCTATATGCTATAAACCTGTTATGGGCAGAGACAGGAGATCATTCATGTTCACCAACTTCTCCACAGAAAAGATAACCGCAACCAAACTGCTCCCTCAAATGGCACACGATGAAAAGCCCATTCAGCAATATCATCTTAGACCAGGCCACAAATAGGCTAGCCATAGCTCCACGTTTTAGCACAATTGGGTGTGTTTATAACACGGTTCTAACTGTTCTTAAAGATGTTATGAATGTGCCACACATGGGCAAAGCCTTCAAGAATCCAACTATCGAGGAAAGTATGCCCAGTTCCCATGGCAACCATGTATGCCCTTTCAGTCTACCCAAGGGAAGGTGGTCTGAGCCCAGACCGGTTCACATTATCTGGACGTGCCTGTGAATATATTTCTCTCTCTAAAGGGGGAAGCCTGCGTGTGTGTGCGCGCGCGCGTGTGTGTGTGTATGTGTGTGCACGCGCGTGTGTGTATGTGTGTGCACGCGCGTGTGTGTGTGTGTAAGACTCTTTGTGTTCCACCGTCAGTGCCACGTCAGGTCGCCCATGCAGGGCAGATTCTGCCCTCTCTTTCATCTCGGTTTCTTCTCCTCAATCAGCTGGCCAGAGTCCTGCCCACGCTCCCAGCAGATGGCTGTGGAGAGGGCCTGATAGTGGTGTGCATGTGCGTGCGTATCGCACCGGACGCAGCTGTGAGAGGTGAGCCCTGCCCAGATACTGCTGAGTCGGGCTTCACGTGGCACGGCCACCGCTAATAATGAACAGAGAAGAAAAGGAATCAACACGCACAACTCGATTGTTCCGGAAGATACGGGAAAGGAGAGGTCTCTGCCAAGCCTGCCGTCGAATCCTCCTATCTCTCCCCCGTAACACCCTCGGAGGCGGTCAACGATTTCATCGGAGGGTAATCCTTGAGATTATATGCGTGCGTGGTGGACAATGAGCATATTGTTTTGATCTTGTTCCTGTAATCCAGCTCAGCCCCCATATGCAGTAGAGGATGGCCCTGTGAATGTGGCCACATCCCATGTGGGCTCAAGGCCTAGTCGCTGTCCACAACCTCCTTCCCTTCCATACTATAGAGGCCTCTGTCTGAAAACAGCTTCTAATATCTTCGATTTCTCTCTGTGCGATACATGGTTAACATATGACAACCCTCTCTCTGCTTGTCCCCGACAGCTGTATGTAAGAGATGCTGTGACTTCATATTTTATTTATATTTGTGCCTAATTGAATGTTCCTCAAGTACCTTATTCCAGCATTCACAAACAGTTGGCACGGCGTGCACTGATTAGAAAAATATCACCCTCTCATGAATGCATTGACAGTAATGAATTTCCTCCAAGCTGACACCCCATGAACACACACAGCACCAGTAGTTTTGTGAAGTCCAACAGAGAGAGCGAGCGAGCGAGCGAGAGAGAGAGAGAGAGAGAGAGAGAGAGAGAGAGAGAGAGATTAAAAACAAGAAAAGGATGAGGCCATCTGTTTTGCTGAAGAATCAGAGACAGGCCAGAGACTGGGAAAAAAGAATAGAGAAAAAACGCTGCTGTAGCCAAGAAGCCTCATAAAGAGAGCACAGACGGAGGCCAACCTGACAGCCAGTGAGTGGATCATGATGGGGTGTCATGCTAGCCAGACCGATCTGCCTGGGAGGACTAACATCACCACAACTGGAAC
This sequence comes from Osmerus mordax, assembly GCF_038355195.1. Classification (NCBI taxonomy): domain Eukaryota; kingdom Metazoa; phylum Chordata; class Actinopteri; order Osmeriformes; family Osmeridae; genus Osmerus; species Osmerus mordax. The sequence goes on along the minus strand of NW_027120443.1, from coordinate 3,572 downwards.
CACGCCGCCGAATCTCTGGTGCCGGTTCGGTGCTGGTTCGGCGCTGCCGTTCGGGGTGAAGCTAATGAAAACACCGGGCGTGTTGCCGTGACACCGGGGTGACAAGGGCACCTTGGCGTTGCAGATGTTGGCGCTGATGACAGATGGCGCCGGCACGGGCAGGGGAGCACCGGGACCCGGCCTGCGCCAGCCTGGTGCCACCTGCACCCCCCCCCCCCCCCCCCTCCGCTCCCGTTCTCCCTTTAAACCCCATTCCCCCACGCCCACACTTGTAGTTGCGTGTGTGTGTGTGTGTGTGTGTGTAGGGGGAATGTTGGGGAAGGATGGGGGGGGGGGGGGGGGGGGTTGGTGCGCGTGTGTGAAAGAGAAAGACGTTGTGTGACTGGGCGCCCTCGGATCGCCACGGATACCAAAAGGGTTTTGCCAGGCTGCAAAATGATTCCGGATCTGTACGTTCTACGGTATGTGTCGGATCAGGTGACACAATAAGGACAAGCTCATGGAAGAAGTCTGTAAGTGTTTCCATTTTCACTCTCCAAGGGACAGTCGGTGTAGAAAAAGCAGCACACATGAGGTCAAATCTATATTCCATGTAAAACGCTTTGATCGTTAGGCTTACAGTTTCTCCAGAAGTAGTTGGTCTTTTTTTTTTTTTTTTTTACTGCAGTGAGAAACTGCTGCAAGTTGCCAGGAAGGTCTCTGTGAAGCTGAAGTACAAAGGTGTTTTTCCTACTGCCGTTTTAAAGGGATATGGAGCGAAATATTCTTACTACACCAAGATGCTTCACTGTCAGTAATTCATCTGGTGCGTCTATAATGGACATTTGACTGCCTAAGACTTCGTGGGAGCTAGCAGAATTCTACCACAGCATATGCCAATTCCTTTTAATCAGGGAATTCTAGCTCAGCAAAAGAAGAAAGGTGTGTGATTTGGCGTGCAGCTGCTTGGACCGGGCAAACACATGATCAACAACAGAGGAAACAAGGTGCTGGGCTGTTAATACCCTGCAGTGTAGAAGTGTGATGATGAGGTCACTCCTAAGAGCTGTCACTCACACAGTAGACTCCACCCACCGCGTAACCCGAGACACATGACTTCCACACAGACCGCAGGAAAACTCCGGGAGGAGGGGTGAGAAGGGGGTGTGGAGGATGTCTGGGAACCGATAGGGCCAGTAATTACCCCTATTCATCTTCCCAGGACCCTAACACCCTGTTATGAAGACACGCCCCAGCGTTTGATAAATCTCCCCTCAAATTAGCAGCCACCAGTGAGTAGACAGCCTCCATCACTGCCATTCATCATCTCGCTACAACCCGAGGCCCCAGGACCAGGGGGCCAGGGGCTGGCCCCAGGACCAGGGGGCCAGGGGCTGGCCCCAGGACCAGGGGGCCAGGGGCTGGCCCCAGGACCAGGGGGCCAGGGGCTGGCCCCAGGACCAGGGGGCCAGGGGCTGGCCCCAGGACTAGGGGGCCAGGGGCTGGCCCCAGGACCAGGGGGCCAGGGGCTGGCCCCAGGACCAGGGGGCCAGGGGCTGGCCCCAGGACTAGGGGGCCAGGGGCTGGCCCCAGGACCAGGGGGCCAGGGGCTGGCCCCAGGACTAGGGGGCCAGGGGCTGGCCCCAGGACCAGGGGGCCAGGGGCTGGTCCCAGGACTAGGGGGCCAGGGGCTGGCCCCAGGACCAGGGGGCCAGGGGCTGGCCCCAGGACTCCCTGCCATGCAAGAGCTTCCTCCAGAACCAAACAAGCAGCTTTGTTACTGAGCTGGATTAGTCCAACCCCAGTCCCATTTCAGCAGTGTTCCTTCATAAATGGTTTTTCTCGTTGTTCTGGACAGTCCACACAACAAATCCTCTACATTGACTACCACCACGTCTTTGACGAGAGAGGAGTGTGTGTGCTAGCTATGCATTTATCCCCGGTTGCCGGTGAACAGCGAGCATCTATCTTGTTGTCTTGGCTAGGCCAACCACTTCAGGTTTTGTGGAGTGGCATGACGAAAGGAATTGGTGCCAAGTCTTAAGTGCACCCTATAGATGCTTATGCGGGCATGTGTGCTCCTCTGCAGGTGTTTACATGGTAAGCTGGGCTCGTTGACGTAAGTTAATTTTGTTAAAACATCTCTGCTATTATGTGGCGACACACAGGATGCACTGGAGAGGCCCAGGGAGTCCCAAACTCCCATTTAACAGCTCTGTTTGCTGCAAAGTGAGCAGAAATAAAAGCTCCCTGTGGGTTACACACACGTACGCACACACACGTACACACACGCACACACCGACACAGACATACCCCTCCCGGGTCCAGGTGGATAAATCTTTTAAAAAGCCACAACCATCCCTGCCTTTTTTTCCGTAACACTCAGAAGAGCGGGGCACGAAGCCCGCGTCTCCCGTTGCGCTCCAAACACATCGCTAACACCGGATCTCCATGTGGCACATCCATTACTGTAAAATACTCTGCTGCTCCCTGCTGAACACTCACCTCGACCCCCCGCCCCCCTCGCCCCCCCCTCCCGTTATAAGAACGCTTACGCAGGCAGTTCTCTATTGGGCTATGTCCAAGTTTAACATTAGCCTGCGTGCGATCGTGCGTGCGTGTGTTTGTGTAAGTGGATGGCGAGGCCTTTGCGTGGGTGTGTGTATGTGTGTGTAAGGCATGGAGGGGATCGCGGAGATGCATGCAAAAGGCTGGGAACGTCCCGGTCCCAGGTTTCTGCGCCAGTGACAGACTCCGGACTGTTCTTCTTCTCTCTGCCATGCCGATGTTGACTGATCTTCTTCTGATCAGATCATGCTCGTACTAAATACTGCACCTATCACAACGAATCAGCTTTCTGTTCCCCTGTGAGGCCCACTATGTCGTTGCTAACTGTCACACTGCCATATATGTTTATAGTTAATGCCTTTTTATTTGGAATTGGTCCAAAATGTTCTTTCCTATTGAGAAAAGATGTTGACAATCTGCTTCTTTTTTTGCCAGATTTTGAGGAAGCACTTTCCATTCTTCAAGACAATTGATTTGACCCATATATGATCACTTCTTGTTTGTGTTTCTGACTGCTGCTGGAGGGATTGCAGTACAGGCAGGCTCGATGACGAAGCTTCCCTGGTGAACCCATGGACCGTGATAACAGGATTAACAAGTGCGAAGCAAGGGTCACAGTGCAACTGAGTACAATGAATATCTCTAAATTTTAACATGAATTTTACATGTGTTTGTAGAGCGCTGACATGTTAATATTTAATCTCTCTGAAGGCCATATGGGTGGCGTTGATGGGGGTAGACTTCTTGGATTGGGCCAATGATGGAATCTTATCCAAATGCAGTCATCACAGTCCTCCATGGGATGCCATGCTTGGTGCCAGGCCCAGTCCTCATCCAGCCTTTCACATTGTCTGCAGTGCTGACCTTCCACTAGGAGGTGTAGCTTCTCTCTCATCACACAAACCCTGACCTCCACCCTCCCTCCCCCTGATCTCGATCTCACTTCCACATGACCTCTCCCTGGCCTCCACCTGACCTCCTCCTGACCTCCACTCTACCTACCTCCACCCTCCCTCCCTCCCCCT
>NW_027120442.1:0-31983 GCF_038355195.1 Osmerus mordax | reverse complement strand
TAATGTAATCTGTGTCAAAAAAGATGCCCTCCCTCCTCACCTCCCTCCCTCCTCACCTCCCTCCCTCCTCACCTCCCTCCCTCCTCACCTCCCTCCCTCCCTCCATTAGCACAGGGAAGATTGTCTATGCAAAGCCTGGCACTTAATTTAGCAAAGCAGCTCATCACTAGAGGTTCTGTTGGGGGATAGAGAGTAAGACAGTGTTGTGAAGAGGCGAGAGTTTGACACCGTGAGTGAAAGCGTCTTTCTCTGTGTGTGCGTAAGGGATGGGATGGGAGGGGGGGGAGGAGGGGGGAGACCATGAAACCAGATGTGAGAGGAGAAGGAAAGAAGTCCTGGTGGACCATCCTGCTAAGTGAGAGGGAGAGAGGGGAGAGAGAGGGAAAGGGAGAGAGATAGAGAGGGAGAGAGAGGGAAAGGGAGAGAGATAGAGAGGGAGAGAGGGGAGAGAGGGAAAGGGAGAGAGACAGAGGGCTTGAAGAGAGAGAGAGGGCAGTGGGAAAGAAGAAAACGTCAGTTCCCCTTTGCCCTCTTTTCTGTCTTTCACCCGGCCAGTGAATGTTAATGGTTTTTTTTCTCGTCAGTCCCCACCCCCCCACACAGACACTGCAGTATTGTTTGTGCGTAGCTCCTTTTCTTTCAGACTTAATTACCTTCTTGCCTTTTGTGGTGTCGGGGGCTGGAAGTTGTGCTCCGTGGCAGTAGAGGTCGTCACACATTCTTTGGCGGTGCGCTGCCTTAATCTGAGGGAGGGAGGGAGGGAGGGAGGGAGGGAGGGAGGGAGAGAGGGAGGGAAGGGAAGAGAAGGATGGAAGGAAGGGAAGAGAAGGAGGGGAGGGAGGGAGGGAGAGAGGGAGGGAAGGGAAGAGAAGGATGGAAGGAAGGGAAGAGAGGGAGGGAGGGAGAGAGGGGAGAGAGGGAGAGGGAAGGGAAGAGAAGGATGGAAGGAAGGGAAGAGAAGGAGGGAAGGAAGGGAAGAGAAGGAGGGAAGGAAGGGAAGAGAAGGAGGGAAGGAAGGGAAGAGAAGGATGGAAGGGGGAGAAAGATAGAAGGGGAAGAGAGAAATGGGGTACCTAGAGAGTGTTGTGACCATGTTAGGACCAGCGGGATCTTATAAGGTGTTTAATGGTGTGTGTGTGTGTGTGTGTAAGAGAGAGAGAAAGAGAGAGTGAGTAGAACATGCAGGACATAGGCTGGCCTTTGTTTGTGTGGTTCATTTCCAATCAGCTGTAATTAACTAGAGAGTGTTTCCAGATTGCCAAGCAAAGAAAAATCCCCCTTTTCAGACCTCTCTCCCTGTCTGCTGTTTGGTGGAGGGGGAAAAGGGCAGGCATTAGTTATGTAGATCGGCTTTTCCTTTGATGCAACAAAAATCTTTAGCAGTGGAACGGGTGAGAGGGTGCGGTAGCCCTAACTCTGTTTATTTGCTTGTCTCAGTTTGAGTTTAGTTGAACCGCCATCTTTTTACAGCAAATACGTTTGTCATGCTACAAGTGGAGGGGGTGGAAGTCTCCCCTAAGCGCTGGCCCCAGGTCAGATCTGTTTCTGTTCCTCTAATGGTCAGGCCGGGGCTGGGGGCGGTAATCTGATCCCAGGTCTGTGGCTTTGTCAGAGGCAGTGTGTGTGTGTGTGTGTGTGTTTCCCCCTGCCTGCGGCGGTACCTAGGTAGGGTCTCCAACAATGGATCTCAGGTAGCTTTCTGCAGGTAGGCAGGTGTAGTGTTACTGCTACAGCCAATCAGGCCTATTTACCTGTCATCATCAGGACTAGGTCCCACATACCTGGGCTCACAAACCCACATGTGCCCTCCCCTTTTCTCACTCTATTTTATCCATCTCTATTTTCTCTTGAATTTTATCCTTTTTTTTCTCTCTCTCTCTCTCTCTCTCTCTCTCTCTCTCTCTCTCTCTCTCTCTCTCTCTCTCTCTCTCTCTCTCTCTCTCTCTCTCTCTCTCTCTCTCTTCTCCCCTCATCTCTTCTTTCTTTAAATTCTCCATAACCCAGATCACAGGCAGGTAGTGGGTTAGTGTTGTTTGATTTCATTCGCTGAAAGGCATTCTGTGGAGAAGGTAATTTGTCGAACATGGTTTCTGGGTTAGGTAGAGTAGCATTTCTTTAGGTGTTTGTTCTGGTCTCCCCCTTGTGATAATGATAAGGTGTGTGTGTTTGTAATGAAAGCCTTCTATCATGCCAAGACACAGGGGAGAAAGAGGGAGGGATAGAGGGAAGGAGAGAGACGGAGAGAATGCGAGAGAGAGAGACTAAGTGTAGAGTTACACCTCCAGGCTACAAACAGGAGCTGTATGGAAGACCTTTGAGTCAGAAAGTAGAGCAGACACAAAGCTTGGTCACGCCAAACCTTTTCTCTCTCTCCTTTGGCAATTTTCTCTCACTTGCTTCCTTTTTTTTTTTTTTTTTTTCTTTTAATCTCTAAACAGAGAGCATTAAGCCCTTCGTTTGTGTGTGTGTGTGTGTGTGTGTGTTTGATGAGGCCGAGATCCCCCCTTTCTTTAGAAGAGGATAATTCCTCTTCTCTGAGGGAGTTTTCTCATCCCTTCCTTTCTGCATGGCAACAAATAAACAAGAGTAATTAGACTTGAGAAGGTCTATTGAGAGCCGTGGCAGAGGAAGATGAAGCCTGGCCCCTCCTCATTGTCTTTGGCTAACACACAGTGACACTTTGATAGAGGATTTGGTGTTGGGCAAGGGGCCACTTGCTGGGAGAAGGGTGACCTTCCACAGAGAGCGCCCAACACAACTCAGCTCTTCTGACTTCACGTTTGACTTTGTCCTCATGTGAAAGACAAAAAAAACCTGTAAAAACAAATACAAAAATATTTCTTTAATAAACAGCTGTAACTGTTCGTTAACGTTGTAGAACGTGAGACGGAAGCGAAAGAGAGAGTGGAACAGGGGGAGGGGGGGAGGAGAGGGAGGAGAGGGAGGGCTTAGAAAGCCTACCGTTTCTCTCCAGGAGCTGCTGAAAAGCAGATGGAGAGACGGATGGAGAGGGATGGAGAATGAAGGGGGAGGGGGAGGAAGAGAGGGAGGAGGAGGGGGGGGGGGAGGAAGAGAGGGAGGAGGGGGGGGGGGACAATAGGCCAAGGAGTCTTTTAATACTGTTTCTCCCATAGAACCTAGGCTGGCATTCCCTCCTTATTATTTACCTCACAGTGAGGTGTGTGTGTCTGTGTGTGTTTGTGTCTCTCTCTTTGTGTGTGTGTCTGTGTGTGTTTGTGTCTCTGTGTGTGTGTGTGTGTGTGTGTGTGTGTGGAGGGCAGCAGGCCAGGGACATGCTTGATTAAAGAACAGACATAGAAACAGTCTCTTTTGTTCTAGTGGGAAAGAAACTGTTTCAATGTGGGAGAGGTCCCATTGTCTCTCTACCCTCTCTCTCTCTCTCTCTCTCTCTCTCTCTCTCCCCATATGTCTGTCCTTATCACAAGCAATTATCTAAAATTATATACATAAAAAATACCTTATAATTCACCTCAGTTTTCTGACAGATTTTCTAGCTGTAGCTGAGTCTTGAAAGAGCCTGATGGCTACAAGTATCCAGATGACTGATTGCTACTTTAGCCTCAGTGCTAAACTGGCACATGGTAACTGGATAAGAGCGCTTCAGATTCTAACCCTGAGCCTGCCTGTAAACGCTGGTTATCAGTGCAAAAGCTAGGCTGGTCAGGGATAGGTTGAATGCGAGTTAACATCGACTTGCAGTTGTTAGCTATCAAGCACACCACAGACACAAGAGGCCTCTCAGTACGAAACGTGTGGAGAAATGCAGACTTCCTGTTAAACCACCTTGTTTTAAAGACACACTTCAAGTCATGTTACCATCGTATGAGGAGCAGAATGAAACCAGTGACAGGTACTAAATCCAGCATTAGCTCTAACCAGCCTCACGTTTGTAAATAGCTTAAACTCAATCACATTTTATACAAGCTTCTTAAAGCAGGATGCTTCAGAATAAAAATAAAACATGCATGAGTTAATCTGTTCAGCCATGTTGTTTTGAAGTTCTTCTGAATGTAATGGCTTACCGTGTCTCAAAAACAATCACATCTTGACTAGGAAATACTTTTTTTGTTTGTTTCTGCTATGTTATAGCTTGTCGGTAAATGTCTGCTTTACGCTGTGTTCAGTAGAATGTCAACAGAATGACAATCAGACACGTGAAACGATAAGAGCCCTTCGTGTGCACACACACACACACACACTTGATGAACTGAATGTACACACACGGGCATATATTAGACACACACCTACAGCAGACACATACTAAAAACACATTTTATATGCACACGCGCCCAGAGACACACACACCCACACACACACACAGACACACACACTCAGGGCAGGCACAGCTGTCTATGTGTGGAAGTGTGTGATTTACAAAGGGAGATATATAATTATCAGGGACTGTTATCTCACCTTGGCGTCTCTGCCTGTGTTAGAGTTCTGCATTCCTGAGGAACCATGCAACGCTGACTTCATGCACAGCTAGTTGTTTAGAACACAACGCTAATTAGTTCTAATGACCAATTACAGGCCTGACTTGGCACTGCTGCAGGTGTGTGTGTGTGTGTGTGTGTGTGTGTGTGTGTTTGGGAATAAGACAAAGAAGTATTTAACACGTTTGTTCAGCTGTCTCCCAGGCAGTGCAATTGTGTTTCAGCGATAATCACCGAATTTCATTTTCTCTTCATTGTGATTTATTTATTATTTTGTATTTAAGCTTAATCTGATGATTTAGCCGAGACTGTCACGTAGACAGTATACATAATTTCTCCCGTTCCTTTTTAATCTCTGGAGGTCCTCATGGACTCATCTCTATGATCTCAGATTATACTTATTATAGCACACAAACACACACTCACACACTCACACACTCACACACACACACACACACACACACACACACACAACTGTTTGATTTAATTCCTCACGCTTTTAATATCCCTCCCACTGCCTCTGTTTAGTGTTGGATTGTTTCAGATTAATCCCCTAATTGCTTTGTAGTTTGTTGGAGAGAGATGAAGAGAGAGGGAGAGAGTGTTCGAAGGGAGGGGAAGAGAGAGAAAGAGAAATAAATGACTGACTGACGGTTAATGTTATTTTTGAAACATTGTTCCAACACATTTCTTGCATTTAGCTAACATGCCCAGTAGCTCTATTTCTCTCTCCCTCTTTCTCTCTCCATTTTCTTCAGGCTGTAGAGAATGACCTGTCTGAGATGAAAATGGAATGAACAAAATGTATGTGTGTGATGTATGATGTGTCTCTGAGACTGAGCTAGTGGCAGTTGAGAGATGGGCAGGGGTCCACAATTGATAACATCACTCTGGTATTTCAGACATCGTTCCAAATGGCACACTGCATCTCCTACTCTCTCTGTACCAGGACTAACACACGTATAATGAAACAGCTATAGTTCTATCTATAGATGTTTCTGAATGTAATATACAATTGACAATGGCAGATAATAAATATACATATGATTTCTTTTTTGTGGTGTTTGGACTCCACTTTCTCCTTTCATCCCTCCTTCCTCCTAGTTAGAAAGGAGCTGGGAGCCTCAGTGTTTCTCTCTTGTTTCCATAGAGGGACCTTCAGGTCAGGGGGGCTCAGGAACTTTTGTCCCGTCCTGAATTGTTTTCTGGGGCCAGCTGATGAGCTCAGGCTGTCAGCTTTAAGACAAAGCCTCGGCTGGCTTCCATTCACCAAGTTAATATTGGATTTTTTTTTCCCTCTCTTTTCAAAAGTTGCCAGGGAGCTCTTTTTTATCCACATGTGAACTCCCAGTGACAGGCCTTAACTAAACCCGGAGCTTTCAGGAGTGGGGATCCAGTTTGGTGTGTTTCTGCTGTGAGGGGAGGGTGTCTCTGGGGGTTAGGTGGAGCTGCTGTGAGGGGAGGGTGTCTCTGGGGGTTAGGTGGAGTTGCTGTGAGGGGAGGGTGTCTCTGGGGGTTAGGTGGAGTTGCTGTGAGGGGAGGGTGTCTCTGGGGGTTAGGTGGAGCTGCTGTGAGGGGAGGGTGTCTCTGGGGGTTAGGTGGAGCTGCTGTGAGGGGAGGGTGTCTCTGGGGGTTAGGTGGAGCTGCTGTGAGGGGAGGGTGTCTCTGGGGGTTAGGTGGAGCTGCTGTGAGGGGAGGGTGTCTCTGGGGGTTAGGTGGAGCTGCTGTGAGGGGAGGGTGTCTCTGGGGGTTAGGTGGAGCTGCTGTGAGGGGAGGGTGTCTCTGGGGGTTAGGTGGAGTTGTGCTATGGCCAGGCTGACCCCTGTTACTAAAAGGGTATTACCCAAATACTGTGACCCAATGTGGAATGTTTTTAGTTTTTTTTTCTTCATTTCTTGTTGAACGTTTACTCTGTCTGGCAGTGCCGTTGAGCTCTGGTGGTTTTTGTATCTAATCGTCATTTTCTCTTCCCCTTTCTTTCTCTCTCTCTCTCCCTTTCTCCCTCCCCCCCCTCTCCTTTTGTCTCTGCTTCCCTTCTTCTCTTTCTTGCTCTCTCTCTCCCTCCCTTCTTTTGTCTCTCTCAGGTCCCTGTCAGGCTGGTTGAGATGAGATCCCTATGTAGTGGTCGCCATGGCAACCTGTGAGTCCCCCTCTATGGTTTCGCGGCAGGAACATGGCCAGAGAGACGCAGAGGAGGCCCAGAGAGACCGTCCAACTGCCGCCATCGCCATGGAGACCAACGCCGCCGCCGCAACCGCAGTCGACGCACCGGACAACGGCCCCGTCAGCGAGGACGCCAGCAGCAGCAGCAGCCCACTGAGGATCTCACCGGAGCCCTGCCGGAAGGAAAGCTTTACTACCGCCAACGGGACAGCTAGTGTTACCGGAAGCGGGACTTTACCGGGAGCGGGTTCCGGTTCAGGCTCAGACTCTGCCCCTGCCCCTGCCGCGGCCTCGCCGGTGGTGCCGGCAAAAGAGATCCCCTGTAACGAATGTGCCACCTCCTTCTCCAGTTTACAGAAGTACATGGAACACCACTGCCCCAGCGCCAGGCTGCCCAGCGGGGCCGGCCCCGGGGACGGGGAGGAGGAGGGCGACAGCGAAGGAGACCGCGACGCCGCGGAGCTCGGAGACAACAGCGAAATGGATATGGAGGAGGAGGAGGAGAGCGATGTGGAGAATCTGTGCGGAGAGATCGTCTACCAGCCCGACGGCTCTGCCTTCATCCTAGAGGACTCCAAAGAGCAGCGTGGCTCTGAGGGGCTCAGTGGACTCCCTTTCAGGAGCCTCCTGCACCCTCAGTCCTTCCCCCCTACGTCCCAGGCCTCCGCCGCCAGCGGCCAGAGCGCCAGCGGCCCTGGGGGAGACGGGGACAGGCTGGAGCAGCCTGCCGCTTCACCCATGTCCTTCTACCCACAGGTCATCAACACCTTCCACATCGCCTCGTCCCTGGGGAAGCCCTTCTCGTCAGACCCTGGGTCCTCCTTCCCAAATACCTCAGCGTTGGGGGGCCCAGGCCCCGTGTTGCACAGTTTCCGCGTGTACGACCTTCGCCACGAGAGCGACAAAGACTACCTGACGGTCGACGGCGCTGCCAAAAACTCCTGTGTGTCCAAAGATGTCCCCAACAATGTGGACTTGTCCCAGTTCGAGGGCTGCGTAAGCGACGGGCGGCGGAAGCCCGTGCTAATGTGTTTCCTGTGCAAGCTGTCATTCGGTTTCAGCCGCTCGTTCGTGACGCACGCTGTCCACGACCACCGCATGACCCTGAACGAGAAGGAACAGAAGCTGCTGAGCAACAAGCACGTCTCCGCCATCATCCAGGGCATCGGAAAGGACAAAGAACCTCTTATAAGCTTTCTGGAACCAAAAAAATCCTCCAACTCTGTGCCCCACTTTCCCTCCTCAGCCAACTTCCTGGGTGGCGAGCCGGGTCAACTCCGCGGGCTGTGGAACGCTTTTCACGCCGAGAGCACCGACTCCCTCCAGGCTGGGTTTGCTTTCCTGAAGGGCAGCGCGGCCGCCCAGAGCGACCAAACCCCCAGAACCCAACCCATGCCAAAGGCCGAGACCAGCCCAAACCCTGGGGGCATGGTGGCCGTGCGTCGGACCCCGGCTGGCTCTGCGGCGAGCGGTGAGCAGGACTCGGAGAGTGACTGCGAGGGCCGCGGGCGGGACACACGCACGCAGACACGCACTTTGTGTCCCAACGGCCCCGCGTCGGAGCTGAGCCGGTACCCGGCCGTGAAGCTGGAGCCGGGGGCGGGGGAGCCAGGGGCGGGGCCCGCCAGCCCGGACGAGGACGACGAGGACATCTACTCAAGCGGGGGTCCGGAGATGGAGCCGGAGGAGGAGCCGGCAGCGGGAGAACGAGCCGACAGCACCAGTAGCAAAGACTTCCCTCTCTTAAACCAAAGCATTTCCCCTCTACCCAACCACGTGCTGAAGTACAGCGACAACAAAGCCCCCCTCTTGTCCTCCTCGTCCTCCCTGGCCGTCTGTGAGGAGCTGCAGAAGAGCCACCTGTCCAGGGACAGGGAGAGCAGCAACGACTCCACCAGCGACACCCTAGGAGGCCGCGGTGGCTCCTCCCCCTCCTCCCATCCCCTGGACATGATGATGATGCGCAGAGACGACGAGAGCCCCGGGCCCCTGCACCAACACGCAGGAAACCCAGGCACCCCCGGCACCCCAGGGACCCCTGGACCTGGCGAGGGCTCCCCGGGAAGCGGGGTGGAGTGCCCCAAATGTGACACGGTCCTGGGGTCTTCCCGTTCCCTCGGTGGTCACATGACCATGATGCACTCACGGAACTCGTGCAAGACGCTCAAGTGTCCCAAGTGTAACTGGCACTACAAGTACCAGCAGACCCTGGACGCTCACATGAAGGAGAAGCACCCTGAGTCCGGGGGATCATGTGTGTACTGTCGGACCGGCCAGGCTCACCCTCGCCTGGCCCGGGGAGAGAGCTACACATGCGGCTACAAGCCCTTCAGATGCGAGGTTAGTCTGGTTTTCCTGCTTATCTCAGCCAGGGTTATGTTGTCTTTAAGAGGAAGTTGGGCTCATTTGATGGGAGGGTACACTGTCACGAATGCTTAGTTTGGACGACATCTTTTCCCCCCAGTTGATTGTGTTTTTTCCCCTCTTCCAGACCTTTGTAACAGTGCTTAGTGGGATTATTCAGTGTTGTCTACTGCTAGAGAGTTAGGGTTGTAGAGTTCATTTGAATTTCCTTTCTTTGAGGCTTAAAAAAAACAACATAACTGACCACATAAAAAGTGGGGTTTCGTTTTGAATGCTTCTCAAAGTGAACAGTTCGGTGAACGTTCAGCAAGAGCCAATCGTACTTTATCGTATTCCTTCTTTGATAAATGTCCGAACAACTCTTTCAATACACTCTTACCTCACGATGAAATTGGTTTGGTGAAAAACAGGTAAAACTGGAAGCGTTTGCTTGACGTCTTGGAAGGCCCTTGATTGTTCCTCCCTGTGTTCGCTCCAGGTGTGTAACTACTCCACCACCACCAAGGGGAACCTGAGCATCCACATGCAGTCAGACAAGCACCTGAACAACGTCCAGACCCTCCAGAACGGAGGCACCGAGGTGCAGTACACCCACACCCACAGCCACAACCACAACCACAACCACACCCACAACCTGGCCAATCCGGTGCCCAGCGCCAGTCTTGGGGGCAGCTGTGGGACGCCCTCCCCCTCCAAGCCCAAGCAGAAGCCTACCTGGCGTTGTGAGGTGTGTGTACTGCTGCTCGTCCTGTCCCACAGGGTCTGTGTGTGTGTGTGTTTGTGTGTGTGTGTGAGCTGCACAGTTGTCCGTGTCCTATGAACTGTCCGGAATGTGATTTCCTTACTGAGTTCTTGTGCTTCCCTTATTCTGCGTGGACACAGGTTAGAGTCTGTGAGATGTACAGTGGTCAGTATTCTGTAAACAGACCAAATACAGATCCAGTATGATTCCCAGGCCCTCCCTCTGTTCTCGAGTGCATTGAAAGATAATACAGACGATAATGTCAGACATTCACCCAAGAAGGAACATAGAAACACGGGTTGAGAATAGACAGATGAGGCCAAAGTGCCTAGTCCCTGGAAAACAGCCTCTTGCTTAAACGTTTTACCGAACTGCTCACCAGGAAGAGGTACTGACTCGTTCCCTCCCACAGGTGTGCGACTACGAGACCAACGTGGCCCGGAACCTTCGCATCCACATGACCAGCGAGAAGCACATGCACAACATGATGCTGCTGCAGCAGAACATGAAGCAGATCCAACACAGCCTACACATGGGGCTGGCTCCAGCAGAGGCAGAGCTGTACCAGTACTACCTGGCCCAGAACATGGGCCTGACCGGGGTCAAGTTGGAGAACCCTTCTGGACCCGAAGCCTCCATGATGATGAACCCCTTCCAGCTGGACCCTGGCACGGCCGCGGCCCTCGGATCCAGCCTGGGTGAGCTGGGCTCGGGGTCGGGTGGGGGGGTTTAGGGGCCTCTCTGGATGTTTCGGTTCGTGTTTGGGGATGAGTATAGCTTTGTGGGAGAGACTTTTGCTTGTAGATCAAGATGGTTCCAGGATGAACCACTCTCTCTCCTGCATGCCACTTTACATCTAAACATCCCCGAAGGGCCTTTTGTTTCTCCATTCTTTGTTTCCATGTTTTTAATCTTCCTTGGGTTCCCTTGCTGCCTACCTTTTTACCTCTCGGACATCACCTTATCCAGTCTCCTCTAGACCAGCTCTCTGGCTCAGGGCTTGATCTCTCCCCCTGTCCTCCCTCCTGCTCTCCCTCCATTATCCCCGCCTTTATTTCCCCTTTTTTTTCTTCCTCTTCTCTTCCCTCTCTCTCCCTCTCTTTTCTCTTCTCTTCCCTCTCCCTCCCTCTCTTTTCTCTTCTCTTCCCTCTCCCTCCCTCTCTTTTCTCTTCTCTTCCCTCTCCCTCCCTCTTCTCTTATCTCCCTCCTCATGTTGCCCCTGTGTCATTGTCTCCTCTCACCGACCTCTTTCACTGATTAAAAGATGATTATGAGCCGCCACATGAGAATTATTCTTAATCTTTCATTCGTAATTTTCTTAAGTCAGCTTAATCCCCCTGCCCCTCCATCTCTCTCTATAAAACCCCCTACCTCTTGCCCTGAAGCACGCACAAACACACACACACACACACACACACTGCAGGGAGTGTATTCCCCTGAGAGGAAAGGAGATTTAACAATGACCCGGCACTGTTACACACCAACTCTTACATCAGACCTGGAGGTCACACTTAACACATTGACACTCAGTGTACTGTAGCACTGTCCACACACACACACATACACACACACACACAGCAGACATGTGGTTTGTTTTGATCAGTAGCTAGCGGTTCTCTGGTCTCACATGAGCCTCTCGTTAAGACCTGCTAATTGGCAGATTTGTCCTCTGACTGTAAAGAGAAAGACGGAGAGAGAGAGAAACCGGAGTAATTGTTAAATTCTGTCTGTATTCCACTTCCTCTGTGGACGATTTTGTCAGAGACATATTGAGCTGGTCTTGGAACTGAGAAAAAGGGAGGGTGAGGAGGGGATCAAACATAGGGGTAAATTACATGAATGGAATATAATCAGATTTTGTTCAAGGGGGTAAAGAACACACAAAAAAAAATCTTAAAGGAGTTACTTTTATATATCGATCAGCATTTGTGTGTGTGTTGAAGAACAAAGCCACACAGCTCAAAAGGGGTGTCCTTCCACTGCTGTGGAGGGTAATTAAGTCTATCTGATGAGAGAGTTAGCAAGTTTGAAAAGGATGATTGTAATTGATCCTGATTCAATCCTATTAGTTTTTTTTTTGTTCTGGTCATGGCTTTGTGGGAGCACCAACTCAATGCTAGGGTTCATTTTCTCAAATCCCTTTGTGTGTGAGAGGCCTAACACTGGGAGTGTACTAGTCCCTGCTTCATTTTATTTGATAGGAAGAAAAAAAACTTTTTTCTTTTCAGTTTCAGTCCTACCTGCAGTTCTCATTGTTCCATCTCTCGCGTCCCTCGCCCCATTCTAACCCTATAATCCACATTTCTAACCCCCACTCACCCTCACTCTCTCTCTCTCATGCTTAAGAAAATCTACCTCTTTGTCTTTCGTCCTATTCTCTGCCTCTCTAATCAACAACTCTCTCTCTCTGTCTCTCTCTGTCTCTCTCTCTCCTCCAGTGAGTACTGACCTCTCAGCAGAGCTGCGTCTGTCCGGGGGTCAGTTAATGGCAGACGACCTCTCCGTGCTGACAGGGGGCGGGGTCGGGGGAAGCGGCGTGGGCGGGGACGTGTCCCCCCCCCCTCAGCGACCCCGCCCTCCGCCTCTACCAGTGTGCCGTCTGCAACCGCTACTCGTCCGACAGCCTGGAGGCGCTCAGCGCCCATGTCAGTGCCGACCGCGCCCTGCCCGAGGACGAGTGGAGGTGCATTCTGGGAGACGTGTACCAGTGCAAGCTGTGCAACTACAACACCCAGCTGAAGGCTAACTTCCAGCTGCACTGCAAGACGGACAAGCACATGCAGAAGCACCAGCTGGTGGCCCACATCAAGGAGGGGGGGAAGGCTAACCAGTGGAGGTTAAAGTGCGTCGCCATCGGCAACCCTGTGCACCTGAAGTGCAACGCCTGCGACTACTACAGCAACAGCGTGGATAAACTCCGCCTCCACGCCACCAACCAGAGACATGAGGCGGCCATTCGCATTTACAAGGTTAGAGACCCACAATCCCTCTGTCCTCCCTCCTCGCTCCTCACACACCCTTCACAACATCGCCCAATGAAGGAATTAAGGAATTGTTGATTTATTCTGACTACCTACTGCTGCACACACACACCCCTACACGCCCACACTCACTCAATCACTCACACACACATGCATATACACACTCCGAAAACCAAAACAGTTTGCCCCTGGTGACCCCTGAACTAGTTGGTTGACAGTAGTAGGTTGATTCAGTCTCAGCATCCTAAAGCTGAAACCATCAGTGTATTAAGCAGTGATTAGCAGGCAGGTACTTAGTAGATAGTGTTGCCTTGAATAGATTAGGATTTACGTGTTTACAGCTACCAATATAGGTGAATTTAAATCACCCTATCATTGACAAATTCGTATTAACTAAATCTAATTTATGCAGAGACATACACACACGTACACCTATGAAAATAAACTAATTAGGATCTTGCTATACTACAAATATGTGAGGTGTGTTTGTTTGTGTGTGAGCATCATCTGGCAACAGTCAGCGAGATTAAATAATCCATAAAAAGAGAAACATGGCCCTGCTAAAGGAAGTCAGAGAGAGAAAACAAAAGAGAGAATCTAAAGTTTAATGTCAAAAATATTAATAAAAATAAAAAACTCACCTTTTTCTGAAAAAACTGTGAGCAAGGGGACATTCAGATGTTTTACACACACACACACAGATAACCGTACACACACACGTACACCCTCCCTCCACACACACACACACACAACCATACACACACCCCTCTGCACACACTTCCGTACACAAACTTACACACACCCCTGCACACAAAACCAAAACAGTTTGCCCCTGGTGACCCCTGAACTAGTTAGTTGACAGTAGTAGGTTGATTCAGTCTCAGTGGTCAGCATCCTAAAGCTGAAACCATCAGTGTATTAAGCAGTCATTAGAAGGCAGGTACTTAGCAGATAGTGTTGCCTTGAATAGATTAGGATCTACGTGTTTACAGCTACCAATATAGGTGAATTTAAACAGTTGTTAAATAAGCATTTTCTAAATCTCATTTGTGCATAGGCACACAGGCAGACATTCACACACAAACACGTACACTCACCCAGACGTACAGACAGTCAGGTCTGATAGGGTCCTGCTGGACTTTGAATATCTGATGGATGTGGAAGTGGAAGCATTGGCTGGCAGGTAGAAGTTGACTTACACCTTACACACACCTTACACACACCTTACACACACCTTACACACACATTGGAATAGCCAGCAAGTTACGTCAAAGAAAAAATAAGTTTTTGTCAAAAACGATTTGTTAAGAGAACTCTCTCACCTTTTTCAGAAGAAACTAAGAGAAAGGGACCTTTCTAATTATGTGTGTTTAAAGAAAATTACACACACACACTTATTTGGCGTCAAGGTGTAATAGAGATGTACTTTTGGACAGGTACAGTGGTGGTAAGAACTTCCCCATAGCTACCCTCTCTACCTCCCCCCACCTCCTCCCCCCACCTCCTCCTCCCACCTCCTCTCCTCACCTCCTCCTCCTACCTCCTCCCCCTACCTCCTCCCCCTACCTCCTCTCCCTACCTCCTCCCCCTACCTCCTTCCCCATCTCCTCCCCCCACCTCCTCCCCCTACCTCCTCCCCCCCTCCTCTCCCCATCTCCTCCTCCTCCCCCCCTCCTCTCCCCATCTCCTCCTCCCCCCACCTCCTCCCCCCCACCTCCTCCATCTCCCCCCCCCACCGCCTCTCCCCACCTCCTCGCCCCACCTCATCCCCTCTCTCCACAAATGTGTTCTGCAGATGCCGACTTCAATGCATCTGGCAGGAATCAGACTACTTTACCCTTAGACATTTATTTGACCAGAAAAACACCTCTTCTATTATGTAGGGGAGGTGAAAGGCACATGGCATCTCGAGGTAGCTTGGCCCGACGCATAAAGGAGCCATGCGTTGATGGGCTTACCATATGGCAGAGGGATCATGGGATGTCTGTACGGCATGAGAAACCATTGAAGAGGCAAACAAAAAGCATATTCAGAACTTTATTGCTGCTTTGTAGCTGCGTTTGGCGTGGGATTGAGATGGAAGCTTTTCCAGACATTCTGTACCCCCGGCCGTCCGTAGAAGGCATTAGCGTTGCGGGGTCTCCCCCGGGGCCGTGGCAGGGGCACAGCAGGTGAACCAGGAAGTGACTCACCTGGAACAGAAACGTTTGATGTCGTCTCCTCTCTCTCTCTCTCTCTCTCTCTCTCTCTCTCTCTCTTTCTCTATAGTTAGTTATATATTTTTGGAACAACCTGATTGTCCTTTGCTAAACGTCCATGCCTACTCTTGGTCCAATACAATTGGTCAGTTATGGTTTGTGTAAACTCTCACAAGGGGAATTCAAAAGACCCCCACAACCCTAACTCTCTTAAGAGTACAAAACCCATTTTATTTTGTATTTTTAATGATATGAAATTGAAATATGTTCCATAGTAGGAGTTAGGTAGTGTGTATTGCAGACGGCCACCCAGACAGCCTGTATTAGAAGGTGCTGTAGCATGGCCCAACCTTGGCTGCAGGGTTAGGGTGATGTATGACGACTGATGTGATCATCTCAATAATAAACACAGGTCTTAATACAGATGGAGGGAGGAGTAAATCTGTCAGTGCCATTCAGGCCAGGGGTGTGTGTGTGTGTGTGTGTTCATTGCATAGGCCCTCGGGTCAGTAGGAGTTGAGAATGTTCATGGTCAGTGTTGCATGGTAGAGGACCACACACACACACACACACACCAACTCATGAACTGACCAACAGCACCTGCTCCTCACCCTTCCTACCTTCTCTCTCTATTCCTCTTTTTATTTCCCTTTGATTGTTTCATCATTCTTTTATTCCCCCCCTCTTTTCTCTCTCTCCCTCCCTCCGTCTCTCTCTTTCTTCTCTTTCTCAAGAGGAGAGAGAGAGAGAGAGAGAGAGAGAGAGAGAGAGAGAGGGATGGTTTGTGAAGAGTGAGATAGTGAGGAGAGTGAGAGAATATATCTTCCTCTCTGTCTCTCCCCTGGGGAGAAGCAGATAGGCCATCTCATTACCCATGATCCTCCTGGAAACACCACTGCTGGCCGGGAAACGAGGGGGGAAATTAAACGAGAGGAGGAGGGGAGGAGGAGAGACTGGAATTTTAGATTCATCAAAAGAATAGAGGCCTTTTTTCTCATTTCTACCTCGTCCTGCCTCCTCTCTTTTCTTCTCTCCCTCCCCCATCCTGAAGCAAACGACTTCTCCCGCTCTCCTCGGCTGGTGCTGTGATATTACCTCTCCCACCCTGCCTCCACCATTAGTCCAGGTCAACCCTGCCCCTTCTCATTTTCAAGTCAAATGGCCCTCTATATATGCAGGCCTAATTATTGGACTGTCATTTGGTCCTGTGTGACGAGGAAATGGACAGGAGATTGACTCCGGTAGATTTACATAAAAAGTCATTGTGCTGCTCCAGAATAGAAAGGAGGCTCTATTTCAAATGCGTGGCTCGTCCATGACACACACACACACACTCATACTCACACACACACACGCACACACACACACACACACACAGAAGTGTGCTGCTGCTAGCTCATAGTCTTGCAGGTATTTGTGCGTCACTCCACAGCTCACAGCCGCCATCTCCTCGCCCGTGAGTACTTGTCTGTGGCCCTCCTCTCTCTCCTCTCCTGCCTTCTGCCTGGTGCTTCTGTTAGGCATCCAGAGCTTTTTAATACTGATACAATACTCTGATTTTAATACTGATACAATACTCTGATTTTAATACTGATACAATACTCAATCGTTTTTTTTTTTATCCTATTGATGTCCCTGAGCTTTCTTCAAAGCTGGGCGGGTCACCCCTCAAAGTGAACACATCCACCAGCCTCTCTCTCCCCCACCCTCTCACTCCCCCACCCTCTCTCTCCCTTTCTCTCCCTCCCCCTACAGTATCCCTCTCTCTTCCTCTCCCCCCCTCTCTCTCTCTCCCTCCCCCTATCCCTTTCTCTTCCTCTCCCCCCTCTCTCTCTCCCTGTCCCTCTCCCTCCCTCTCTGTCTTTCTCTCTTTCCAGGAAATGAGATAAGGCTGACACCACAGGGAGGTGCTGATGATGTCAGAGGTGCTGATGATGTCAGTGTAACATAATTAAGTTCTGGATCAGAATATAAATAATGCTAGTGGAAGTGGCGATGGATCAGACAGGACAATAGTTCTGCCCTGTGAGTGTTGGCGTTCAGGTTGACACAGACGCACCTGTAGGTAGCTCTCCTCTCTGCTAATCCTCTCCCCACCGTCCAGCGGATTGGGATACGAGCTCCCGGCGTCACCTGCCATTACGAGAGACTGAGAGAATGTGTGTGTGTTTGTGTGTGTGTGTGTTTCGGGGGTGGGGTTAATTAAGGTATTCCCCTGACCCCCCCCCAACCCTCCTCCTATTCTCCGGTGAGCACAGACCAGACATGGAGACACCATTGGGGAGACGGGGGATGCTCTGGTAGCCCTCCCTCAGGCCGGGGCACTCTGGTTTGTCTGTGTGCAGGGGACTGTGAAGACCAGCAGACGGGGGTGGGGACAGGTATGGGAGGCATGGAGAGACGGAGGAGGAGTTAGAGGAGGGAGGGAGGGGAGGGGAGGGGAGGGGAGGGAGGTGAAATAAAAAGACAAACTCTCCTTTGTTCCTGCCTGGAATATGTCCCTCTTCCTCCTCCTCCTCTTCTACCTCCTCCTCCTCTTCCTCTTCCTCCTCCTCTTCTACCTCCTCCTCCTTCTCCTCCACCACCACTCTTCCGTTCCTGAAGCGTCTTGATCTCCCTGTTCATAACAAAGGAGAAGCAGCCAGTGTTTACAGACATACTGGAGTCACATCACAGTATGCATGGCAACAAGTGGAGCACCTTCATCCTCTTCTCTTCACTTCCATTTTGATGCTTCCATGCATTCAACGCTCATTTGAAAGCACATAACTCGATGTTGAAGATGTTTTTCGACGCAAGTAATTATTAGCATTAATCGGAGCCTTCAAATCAGATCCGAAACATGGTAAAGTTCAACACCCATATGGGATATTTGAGTGTTCTACATTTACATTTACATTTAGTCATTTAGCAGACGCTCTTATCCAGAGGGACTTACAGTAAGTACAGGGACATTCCCCCGAGGCAAGTAGGGTGAAGTGCCTTGCCCAAGGACACAACGTCAGTTGGCATGAACGGGAATCGAACTGGCAACCTTCGGATTACTAGTCCGACTCCCTCACCGCTCAGCCACCTGACTCCCAAATTCTGAGGAATTTGTGTAAACGCACAGACATGTTTCATAAATGCTATTTAGCCAGAAAACCCTCCGTGCTCTCCATGAAGCTATCAACATATCGAGTCACTCCAGAACACTCATCCAAATCAATGATCAATCGATTGGAGTTAATCGTGTCTCCCCCTTGGACAAGACCTAGATATACCTCTCTTCACCTTTCTCTCTCTTTCCCTCTTTCTTTCTCTCTCTCTCTTTCTCTCTCTCTCTCTCTCTCTCTCTCTCTCTCTCTCATTATCAGTGTGTGGGACAACCACAGCATTCCAGTGGTAATTGATTTTAACCGTTAGGTGCTCAGTGAAAAGATAAGTAGAGGGAGATATTCGATTACGGATGAACAGAGGGAGGGAGAGAGGGAGAGGGAGAGGGAGAGGGAGAAAGTGAGTGGGGGTTGGACCTGTTCCCTACTGTCTTCCTATTGGCTGAGCCTACGGATGGTAGGAACACAATGGGCTTGACCCTCCAGTGAGTCCATCCAGATTAGTGAGCCAGAGGTAATCTCTAATGCTTTGAAATAGACCTGATAGAAGTCCCACTTACTTGTTTGGGATTATCGTCCATGAATTTCAGCACATTTAGTTAAATTAACCCTTCAAATTATTACTTTTTTAATTGCAGCGGCCAGCATTGTGTACACGGTGTCTGCTAAAAGCATTCTGTCAGTACAGATGGCCACTGTCGGTTTATGTGGAGATACTATATACATTTAATATTATTATTTATTTTTCTCAAGGTAATACCACAAGCCAGTAGTAATATAATGCATCAATACCCTACTTTGTAGCTCCCTCCCTCTTCCCATGAGCCAGTCTAGACGAGCGCAGGCTGCTGCTGCTTCTCTGTCCGGATCCATTTTGAAGGCAGCGCGGACAACCTGGATCACTGAGCCCACTATTCTACTGCTCTCCTGTCAGACCACCTCTCTCTCTCTCTTCCTCTCTTTCTTTCTCTCTTTTTGTTCTTCTTTCTTTCCCCCCTCCTCCCAGTACTGGAGAGGGGGGGGTCTGGATGAGGGACTGGGGGGGGGGGCTGGAAGAGGGGCGCTGAACAAAGGCAAACATTTGAGTAATCTTCAAAGTGCTCGTTGGTATGTGGAGTAGACACTG
Source organism: Osmerus mordax (assembly GCF_038355195.1). NCBI lineage: Eukaryota > Metazoa > Chordata > Actinopteri > Osmeriformes > Osmeridae > Osmerus > Osmerus mordax. The sequence continues at coordinate 12,860 of NW_027120442.1, read as the reverse complement.
GAATGCCGACTGTGGCTGTAGCTTTTCAGGGGAAAACAATATCCTTCCTCTCCCTCTACCAGCCCTCAGACTCACCCTCCCTCTCCCTCCCTCCCTCCCTCCCCCCAGCCAGCCAGCCCTCCCTCTCCCTCCCTCCCCCCAGCCAGCCTTCCGCAAACCCAGGAACCCGGAGCTGCTCTCCCCGCCTCTGCTACCACCTCAACTCCCCGCCCTCACCCTCTCTCACCCCACACTCACCCTCTCACCCACCCCAGAATGCTCCTCCTCTCTCTCTACCTGCCCCACTGTTGTCTCTACGTGGTGTTGGGGGGGGGCTGGGCGGTGAACAGGACATCTCAGGGTTCATGAGCACACACGGGGACCTGACCTGGGGTGTATCTGCTAGTCGAGTGGTTAGAGGGAGATGACTGCTATGTGAACAGGGACAATCAGGAGGGAGAATAGTGAAGACGAGAGGGGAGACGGGGAGAGGGGGGTGAGGTGAGGGTTATAGTGCTTTTTATGAACAGGGAACATCACAAGGATGCAGAGAGAGCAGGAAAGTAGGAGTATTCAGACACAAAAAACAACAACACCAGTCAGATATTTGTAACAGACACAAACTGAACTTTCCACCATTTTGAGACAGATTCATAGTGAAGTCCTTTTGTCTGCTAATTCCATGTCGGATTCTCACGAGGATCCACACGAGAGTAATTTGGTCCCATTTCTCTGTCATTACAAGTCCTTCTGTGGGAATTGTGTTATTTTCTTGGTACCTTTTGTTTTGAGCTAAGTAAAACCATTCCATGGTCAGGGACTCACGGGAGACAGTGCTATCCTTCACAGTCAGGAATGTGCAATTAGTGATTTGAGCCTCTCTGCTCTCTCCTCTCTCTCCTCTCTCTCTCTTCTCTAACCTCCCTCTCTCCTCTCTCTCTCCTCTCTCTCTTCTCTCTATCCTCCCTCTCTCTTCTCTCTATCCTCCCTCTCTCCTCTCTCTATCCTCCCTCTCTCCCGCTCGCTTCTCTCTCTCCTCTCTCTATCCTCCCTCTCTCCCGCTCGCTTCTCTCTCTCCTCTCTCTATCCTCCCTCTCTCCTCTCTCTATCCTCCCTCTCTCCTCTCTCTATCCTCCCTCTCTCCCGCTCGCTTCTCTTTTCCCCTCCTCTCTCAGCAGTCAACGCTGAGAGACAGGTTTGCGAACAGACCTTCCGCCATTTTAGTTCAGAGGCGTAAAAAAAAAAAAAGACTTGTTCTTAATTTTTTTTTTTTTAACCCATCGAAATTCAAAAGGCTGCGAATCTTCTTAAGACTTCAGTGTCGTCCTGCTGGCAGATCTGAGGTCAGCTGTGCTGCCTCCCAGACTGTGTGGGTCAGGAGAGGAGGTGTTCAGACTGACCCAGGACCTGCTCAGTGTCAGGGTCCTGAGCAGGAGACAGCCCCTTGGGGGGGGGGGGGGGGGGGCCTGGGGGGACTGGGGAAGAGGTGGCTCAGACACACTCTAAATCAGCCTAATGTAAATACACATCTTCTTTTTACACAGAAGGGGGTTGTGTGTGTGTGTGTGTGTGTGTGTGTGTGTGTGTGTGTGTGTGTGTGTGTGTGTGTGTGTGTGTGTGTGTGTGTGTGTGTGTGTGTGTGTGTGTGTGTGTGTGTGTGTGAGAGAGAGAGAGAGAGTGTGAGAGAGAGAGAGTGTTGGAGAGGTTCTCTGGTGTGTCTCTCTGTCAGTGCTGGGATTATCAAGGTAGAGTCAGGCTCATCTTAGTGTTTGCTGGACTTGGCTGTGTGCTTGATAGCTAGTGTGTGGGTGTGTGTGAGAGGGAGGGAGGGAGGGAGTGTGTGTGTGTGTGAGGGAGGGTGGGTGGGTGGGTGTGTGAGAGGGAGGGAGGGAGGGTGTGTGTGTGTGAGAGGGAGGGAGGGTGGGTGGGTGTGTGTGTGTGAGGGAGGGAGGGAGGGAGGGAGGGAGGGAGGGTGGGTGTGTGTGAGGGAGGGAGGGTGGGTGGGTGGGTGGGTGGGTGTGTGTGAGAGGGAGGGAGGGAGGGAGGGAGGGTGGGTGTGTGTGTGAGAGGGAGGGAGGGTGGGTGAGTGTGTGTGAGAGGGAGGGAGGGAGGGTGGGTGAGTGAGTGTGTGTGAAGTCGTGTTTCTATAAGGGGCCATTTGGGTCAGGCACTCCTGAACTTCAGATTGACCTCCTGCCCCATGTGTCAGACACACTTACGTCACTGCTGAAAGATATGTGAGTGTTATATGAGATTTACTTAACAAGCAAACAGGACTAGATGTTTCAGGGTATAGTTTTGGATCAGATTTAACATGTATTCTGCTGATGGTTGCAACTCTGAGACAGAGAGACAGTAGGTGGAGGGAAAAAGATGGAGAGAGGGGAAGAGAGGGTGAGGGATAGAGAGAGAGCGTAGGAGGGAGAGAGAGAGACAGGGAGAGAAAGCCAAGGAGAACCAGAGTGAAAGACTCATTGTGATAATTCATTTGTTTGCTTTGCGGGACATTTGCAGGAATGATTATTTTTGCTGCCCGACCCCGAGGTAAGCTAACCGCTAACCGTTAGCCATGCAGAAGGCCCTGAAGCCACAGTCACACACGAGAGCGAGGAGGCAAACCGAGGAGGTCGGAGAGGAAACGGCTCAGCCATCACCTCGGCATCCCGAGACATCTGAGTTAGCGAGGGAGAGATGGAAAGAGAGAGAGAGAGGGGTGAGAGAGAGGGGTGAGAGAGAAAAAGGAAAAGAGGGAGGAGAGGAATACTATTTTAGGTTGTAGTCTTTGTAGTCTTTTATATTCCACCCTCTTGATGTAGGAAAGTGTGCGTGTGTGTGTGTGTAAACACGTGCGTGCGTGTGTGTGTGTGTAAACACGTGCGTGTGCTTGTGAGTAGTGGCATTCCCGCCCTCCAGGAATTCCTGGTTCAGGGTGCCAGTGTCTCCCAGAGATCCTGTTTGTGTCCCTGCCGGCTGGGAGACCAGGGACGGCACCTGGCGACGTGCCGGCTCTTCAGTCGTTTGAGTAACAAAACAAGCTTGTGTTGTCGGGTGTTCTGCTGTTCCCTGTTGTCTTCGAGGCCCGAGGGTTGTGTAGCGAACATGGGAAGTTGGCACGGTTCCAATATGATGAACCCAGCGATATGCCAGCATTACCCTGGATACTGAGGATCTAAGGATCGGGGGGTTGAAACGCATACTCGTAAACACACACACACAGACACACACACAGACACACACACAGACACACACACACTCTTATTAGGACATATTTGTTCATAGCAGCCGTGACAAGGTTTATTTGACTTCTGTTCATTAGCAGGCTGGCTCCTTACTTAATAGCAGAAAGGGCCTAATTTGTCCTCTGTTTTTGGCTAGAAAACAGACTTCTGACGATCAAAAAATCTTTGTCATTTTTTCCGCCACACAGACACACACACACACACCCAGACACACACACACCAACGCGCACACAGGCACAAGCACAAGCACACAGGAGTGTGTTTGAACACACACGTGACATCACAGCCCGTTTGAGAGGAGAGATTAAACAGCAGCTTGTGAGAAGCTGTCCTCCATATTGTTAAGTATTGTGCTAATGAGGCTGAGTTGTCAGAGAGAGAACACACAAGTGTGAGGTTGTTGTGGGGGGTGGGGGGGGGGGGCAAGGTGTTTTGTAAACATTGATGTCTGCATAAATATGTAAACAGACACAAGCACACACACACACACACACAAGCGACTCGTGCATGCACCCTTCTTGGTGTTTTGGAAGGTGTGTGTGTGTGTGTGTGAGATTCGGGGGGTGTGGAGACGTGACAGGTAAGCTCCCTGAAGTGATGTGTGGGGGGGTTGACAGTGTCAGATTTCTGACTGTAAAAGACAGAAAAATGATCATTCCTGTTTGTGTGTGTGTTGGAGATGACACTGACATCTGAGGGGAACCCTGGAACGGGTGGTTAGCTGATTCTGATTGGTCCACAGGGATCTTGGAGGTGTTAGTTGATTCTGATTGGTCCACAGGGATCTTGGAGGTGTTAGTTGATTCTGATTGGACAATTAGCTACCAGCACACTGGAGACATGCCCTACGCCATGCAGGCTTCCATGGTTGTTATAGCGATAGTAGAGTCGGGGCAGGAAGTCACATGCCCTACTGACAGGGTACAGGGTTTTTTGTCACCCCGAAAACAACACACATGCGCGCACACACACACACACTCCCGAACATGCACTCACACAGTCCCTCAAACACTTCCACATGCACACACACACACACACGTGACCAGAGTGTCTTTATGAGAGAGGCTGGACGACACCAGATGAGGCCAGAGACGTCTGTCTGGAACTGTCCTGGGATGAGGTAGGAAGTGATGGGATGAGGCAGGAAGTGATGGGATGAGGCAGGAAGTGATGGGATGAGGCAGGAAGTGATGTTTCTCCAACGTCGTGTCTTGGACAGTAACAAGGAGGAAGCTTGGCTGTAGCTCTGTTTCTGAGCGCTGAAAAGAGCGCAAAAGAAACTGAAGATGAGAAACACAACAAAACGGAACGTCGTCACGGCCGAAGCACACGTCTCTCATTGTGTTCCAAGGCTTCGGTGAGGATGAAACAACAGTGTGTAAAGGTGGCAGATCGTGAAGACAGAGATTCAATCAAACGAGAACCACGCAGGCGTCTCTATGGAGATGAGACGAGCCTTGCAGCCAGAGATCCTGTTTGTGTGGAGCTGTTATTAATAGTAGAATAGCCCGGTCTTTGTGTACACTACGAATTAAAACTGTCTCCTTTTTGAGGTCTTTGTCGTGAGCTGGAACAAGATGGCCGCCAGACTCTTTCAGGGCTGGATACGGAGAGTTGACTGAACGGTTTATAAGGAAGTTTCCGCTGTCAATAAGCTTTTCAGAGAAGCCGTAGAAATTGGTGACAGTATGACAGAAAAACTAAAGAAACCCACTTTTTAAGTACACACATCGAATTTGAAAGATTCAGTTACTATGGCTGGTTTGTGTGTGTGCGTGCCTCCCTCTGAGTGGTGGTTTCCAAGGGAGGTTGTTCGTCCAGGGAGGCCCTCTTTCACAGAGAAACAAAGATGGCTGTAATTAATGGCCCTGAGCTCCAAGACAGGACAGCTTTCTTCTGACAACTCCAACTTAATTAAAACTTAAAACCCCTGAATGGGCCCCAACTGTGCACAGACGTCCTGCCGACTCGTGAGAAAAACGTTGCAAGTTTCTTTTCTTTTTTTTGTGAGGGGGTGAGGGGGTGGGGGGCGTTAAAAGAAAGAAAAGAGTGAGGGAGAGAAAAGATGTTTTAGTGCAGGAGCTGTGTTTTCTAACCCTGTGTTTAGTCAGGGACTCTCACACACCTGCAGCTAGCTCACCCCCCCCCCCCTCTTTACCCGCTCCTCACCCCTTCTCTCTCTCTCCTCACCCCTGCTCCTCTCCCTCTCTCTCCCCCTCTCAACTGTCTTTGTCTCTCTCTCTCTCCCCTCCCCCTCCTCTTCCTGTGGGTTGTTTGGAGTGCTAGCTAGCTAGCTAGTGGAGGATCTGATAGCGAACCCCTCTCTGGTGTTTTGTTTCACAGCATTGTCCCTCATCCCTCCGCTCCGCAGCCACACTTGATATGCTCCGCTTGTCCGGGCGTATGGGGGTGCAGCCGGGCCGGGTGGGGGCAGGGTGTGTGTGATGGGTGGGCTTAGGAAGGCAGAGGGGAGGGGTTAGCTCTGTGTGGCTGCAGTGCTGTTTAAGAAGGAGCTGGTAATAAGCGCTCGCGGCTACAAGCCCGTGCTGAATAGAAGCACCCGGAGTGTTGTACAATGACAGAGGCTGACACACACACACACACACACACTGTTCCACACTCACACACTCCTCAGCTGAGGTCTTATGTTGTTTTTGTTGCCTTTGCTGTTTGCTTTCAGGGGCAGCTCAAGTTGGCACGGCGTTAGATGCCGTGCTCGTACATCTGTAAGAGGGTTTAGCTTGAGCGCAGAGCTATGTGTTCTTTTGTACGTGTATCTCCACAGAAGTGCTGAATCACATCAACATTATCAGTGTTATATCCTGTCTTTTTTATGGCAATACTTCACTGCCTTGCAGGAGAAGTTTCAGAAGGTGACCTCCTTCTTACTCCCGCTTCTCTCTTAGCGATGTCTTCTGCCCTTGTTTCAAGAGGGCTGAGGTAAAGTGGGGCTCCTTGAATGAAGAAAGATGTTTAGCGTTCCTCCGCGTCCGTTTCCTCCTCTCTGTACTCACACTAGTTGCAGCCTTGCTGTGGCTTCAGGCTGAGGGTTCAGGCTGAGGGTTCAGGCTGAGGGTTCAGGCTGAGGGTTCAGGCTGAGGGTTCAGGCTGAGGGTTCAGACTGAGGGTTCAGACTGAGGGTTCAGACTGAGGGTTCAGGCTGAGGGTTCAGACTGAGGGTTCAGACTGAGGGTTCAGGCTGAGGGTTCAGACTGAGGGTTCAGACTGAGGGTTCAGGCTGAGGGTTCAGACTGAGGGTTCAGGCTGAGGGTTCAGACTGAGGGTTCAGACTGAGGGTTCAGACTGAGGGTTCAGGCTGAGGGTTCAGACTGAGGGTTCAGGCTGAGGGTTCAGGCTGAGGGTTCAGACTGAGGGTTCAGGCTGAGGGTTCAGGCTGAGGGTTCAGACTGAGGGTTCAGGCTGAGGGTTCAGACTGAGGGTTCAGGCTGAGGGTTCAGACTGAGGGTTCAGACTGAGGGTTCAGACTGAGGGTTCAGGCTGAGGGTTCAGACTGAGGGTTCAGACTGAGGGTTCAGGCTGAGGGTTCAGACTGAGGGTTCAGGCTGAGGGTTCAGACTGAGGGTTCAGACTGAGGGTTCAGACTGAGGGTTCAGGCTGAGGGTTCAGACTGAGGGTTCAGGCTGAGGGTTCAGGCTGAGGGTTCAGACTGAGGGTTCAGGCTGAGGGTTCAGGCTGAGGGTTCAGACTGAGGGTTCAGGCTGAGGGTAGAGTCTGTCCAAGGGCTCCCAGTGTGTTCAGCCACAACATGAGAGCACATGTGAACTGGAAGCTGTGAGGGGGCCTGGAAAATCAGTTATTTGGCATATTTGCTCAGAAATTTGAAATAATCCCTTGTTCACGCATCAGACAGCTAGCATACTCACACACATACACAGTCTCACACACACACCTGTATGGAACACACTCACAAGGACACACACACGTTTTGAACACACACATACACACTCCCCTGTATTAACATCTCTCTCTCTCTCTCTCTGTCTCTCTCTCTGTGTCGTGCAGCACCTGCAGAAGCAGGAAGCGGCGTGCAGTCCAGAGGCGTGTGTGTACTACTGCGCTCTGTGTGACTACTCGACGCGCGGCCGCCTGGGTCTGGTGCAGCACGCCCGCTCAGCGCGCCACCAGCAGAACGAGGGGCTCCGCAAGCTGCACCTGCAGCAGCAGGGCCTGGGGGTCGAGGACGAGGCGCTGGGCCTGCACGAGCTCTACCACGTCAGGGACTGCCCCCCCACTCCACCTGGTAGGTCTCCCTCCTCTCCCTGCCTACCCCTCCACACTACACCCTACACCCCCCTCCCTCCCACACACACACACACACACACACGCTCGTTCCCCATCAACCTCCAGGTTAACGATCCTCACGCTTCAGTCTCTTCAAATCTTGTTTTGGTTTATTTATTTATTTGTGTTGCTCTGGGTGTCGCCCTGATGTGGTTTCTGTAGCTCTGCTTGGATCTCTGGTGCGGTGGTTAATACCATTTAGTGTAGTTTAAACAACTTAGTTTAGTATAGTTTACTACTCTGGGTTTAGTTTTATTGCTGTAGTCTCAGAACCCTACCTTCTCTCCTCTCTCTCTCTCTCTCTCTCTCTCTCTCTCTCTCTCTCTCTCTCTCTCTCTCTCTCTCTCTCTCTCCCCCCTCTCTTCCTTCTCTTTGTACCCAGATCACGTCTCCTGACAGACCCGTCCATTCCTCCTAATCTCCCCAAAATGAGCATGCTGTTCCTATTAGGCCGCTGTGCTTATATCACACACACACACACACACACACACACACACACACACGCTGTCCCGTGTGCAGGGACATCCCAGGCAGGCATGCAGGCAGCTTATGAAACTCTACCTTGGGTGGATCTTGCCGTGAAAGGCCTTTGTATGTGTAAACACACACACACACACACACACACACACGTCTCTCCCAGGAGTGAGCTTTCATTTCCTTTCTCATGACCAAAGCAATTTGGCTTTCATTTAAAAGTCTCAGTGCTGCCAGCAGCTAATAAGTGTAACAGAACTGTAAAACATTCAGAGAGACAAAAAAGAAAGATTAATCGTTTTTCTTTAAGTTGGGGGAGGGTTACCGTGTAAGGGGGAGGGAGGTGGGATAAGTTTGGGGAGGGGGGGGGCAGGCGGGGAGGGGGGAGTGGGGAGGGGTAGCTGTAATTTAAACCATACGACTGAGTCAAGGTCCATTATTTAGTAATTCCTATGTTAATGCTCCTGGAAGAAATGAGCGCTTAACTTGTTTTTGCTTGGCTTGACCTGTTGGAGGGGAGACTGCTAACACGTTTTGAATGGCATTCCTGCGTGTGTGTGTGTGTGTGTGTACTTGCCTAACATTAATCTCTGCTCCCCAAAGTGTCCTGTTTATATATGGACTCCCAAACCAGATGGTACCAGCACAGAGAAACACATGTGAACGCAGTTTCAACACACACACACACTCTCTCTCTTTCTCGCACACACGCACTCTCTCTCTCTCTCTCTCTCTCTCTCTCTCTCTCTCACACACACACACACACTCACTCTCTTTCTTTCTCTCTCTCACATACACACTCACTCTCGTTCTTTCTTTCTCTCCCTCTCTCTCACACACACAGAAACACACACACACACACAGGAGAAGTAAAGGAGGCCGTAGGAGCATTTGGTTTTTAATTATAACTGGATCAAAGTTTGGGCGAGGTTTGGGTGCAGCAGGAAAAGGCCCCTTAGATAAATCATTACTCTGCATTCAAACAGCCTCATTCTCCCTCTCCTCCTCTCCTCCTCACCATCTCTCCCTCTCCTCCTCTCCCTTCATCCCTCTCCTCCTCCTCCTCTATTCCTCCTGTCCTCCTCTCCCTCTCCTCTCCCTCTCCTCTCCCTCTCCTCCTCCTCCTCCTCTCCCCCTCTCCCTCCTCCTCCTCCTCCTCCTCCTCTCCCCTCTCCTTCTCCTCTCCTCCCCTCCTCCTCCTCCTCCTCCTCTCCCTCTCCTCCTCTCCCTCTCCTCCTCCTCTCCTTCCCTCCTCTCCTCCTCCTCTCCTCTCCTCCTCTTCCTCTCCTCCTCATCTCCCTTTCCTCCTCCTCCTCTCCTCCTCCTCTCCCTCTCCTTCTCCTCTCCCTCTCCTCCTCCTCTCCCTCTCCTCTCCTCCTCCTCCTCTCTCTCCTCCTCCTCCTCCTCTCCCTCTCCTCCTCCTCCTCTCCCTCTCCTCCTCCCTCCTCCTCCTCCTCTCCCTCCTCTCCTCCTCCTCTCCCTCTCCCTCTCCTCTCCTCTCCTCCTCTCTCTCTCTCCTCCTCCTCTCCCTCTCCTCCTCCTCCTCTCCTCCTCCCTCTCCCTCTCCTCCTGCTCTCCTCTTTGAGACCCAGCAGAAGGTTTGAGACGTGTCGATGCAGTATCCCCCCCAGCCTCCCGTGCACCCTCTCTGGTTGGTGTAGCTGCTCACTGCAGACACACGAGGAAGAGAGCTTCCATGAGGAGGTGAAAGGTTGTAGCCTTCACAGGTAGCTTAACGCCAGAGCCATTTTCGATAGCGTGTGTGTGCAGCGCGCGTCTGTGTGTGTGTGTGTGACAGATCAAGGTTGGAGCTGTGCCGTATTTATCCCACACTACAGTCATTCTTCTTTCTCCAGGCCCATAGTAAAGGTTTTAAAAGCCTGTCTGTGGAGATTTAGCAGGCAGAAGGACCCAGGCTCTCTCACAAGTCTGTACTTAACTAGCTGTTCCACAGTTAGATTGTGTTCCTCGTAATGAATGATCTGATGCTGGGGTTTGGAAATGGTCCTTTGGTAAGCAACATTTTCTGTGTGTGTGTTTTATGTATGTTTGTGAGTGTGTTGTGTGCGTGTGTTTGCACACATGTATGGGTGTGTGTGTTTTCCTATGTGTGTGTGTGTTTGCCTGTATGTACAGTTGGGTTGAGAGAGTACCTCCTGACTAGAGCACTTTCTCTGTTCATTAGTGACTGGTATGAAAAAGATTAATTTAAGTGCTGACCAGTGTCTTTCTCTTAAAGCTGTGTGGTTGGCTGAGAGCCAGATAATTATAGTCCCATTTGGGAATACGGGCTCTAATGCTCTGGACTTTATGTACACGTGAATGGGTTTTATGAAACAATTTTTGATGCAGATTTGAATGCATGATTCCGGGTGGCTATAGCGAGGCCTCCGGAGGCTGGAGGTGGAGAGGTGGGCCGGCGTTTAGGAGAGCTGGAGGATGTTGATGTAGACTGTATGTTGTTGTGTGTGCTCTCATAGGCTCCTCTTGACCTTTGCTTTCTGTTGTCCATGTTTTCCTGTGGTAGTTTCTAGCTGTGTGTGTGTTTGTGTGTGTGTGTGTGTGTGAGAAACTCTTACTCCCAGTGTTCCCTGTGAGACTGTAATTTCCCTTGTCCAGACCCAGTTGTCTCATCCATTACTCTATGTAAACACAATATAGACTGTGTGTGTGTGTGATTTAGATAGAGGTTTGAAGATCATCGAAGTATTAGTAAATCACTGCAATCTAGAAGCCGCCCACTGTGGGTTTTAAACACACACCACACACACACACAATTTGTTTTCCCATAAAAAGGGTAAAATAAAAAAACACACAGTTCCTTTACAGCAATGAGTGGTCGTCCGCTGGTCTGCTGTGTTTGAGGACGTTGGGTTTGGAGGAGATGCCAGTGTGGGTCTCAGAGAGGGACCCTGCTCTCAGCAGCACACACACACACACACACACACACACACACTGATGCCAGTGTGGGTCTCAGAGAGGGACAGGGCTCTCAGCATGGGAGAGTTCAGCCATGTTGTTGTTTTTGCTTGGAAGCCGTCCGGAAGATCAGATGAGCTGGTGTGAGGGGGTGAGGAGGGCTGGTGTGAGGGGGTGAGTAGGGCTGGTGTGAGGGGGTGAGGAGGGCTGGTGTGAGGGGGTGAGGAGGGCTGGTGTGAGGGGGTGAGGAGGGCTGGTGTGAGGGGGTGAGGAGGGCTGGTGTGAGGGGGGTGAGGAGGGCTGGTGTGAGGGGGTGAGTAGGGCTGGTGTGAGGGGGTGAGGAGGGCTGGTGTGAGGGGGTGAGGAGGGCTGGTGTGAGGGGGTGAGGAGGGCTGGTGTGAGGGGGTGAGGAGGGCTGGTGTGAGGGGGTGAGGAGGGCTGGTGTGAGGGGGTGAGTAGGGCTGGTGTGAGGGGGTGAGTAGGGCTGGTGTGAGGGGGTGAGTAGGGCTGGTGTGAGGGGTGAGGAGGGCTGGTGTGAGGGGGTGAGGAGGGCTGGTGTGAGGGGGTGAGGGAGGGCTGGTGTGAGGGGGTGAGTAGGGCTGGTGTGAGGGGGTGAGTAGGGCTGTTGTCCTGCTGTCTTGCTATCTGTAGCAGAATCTCTGAGGTAAAGGATGAGGATCCCGCTAGCTCTGCTGTTGAGGATATGCCCAGATCTGAGCTGTGTGTGTGTACCCCATTAGTGCTGTCATCTAAAAGGCCTCCTGGCCCAGACCAGCAGAAACACTAAGCCTTTCTGTCTCTCTCTTCCTCTCCGTCCCTTACAAGAAGAAAGAGACACTGGATCTTATGGAGGTAATTATTTCTGAGAGCCCTGCCTGTCATCCCTCTCTCCCCCCCCTCCCTGGGACGGGCACTACTGTGTGTGTGTGTGTGTGTGTGTGTGTGTACTGTGTGTGTGTGTGTGGAGGCTTAGGGAGAGTTTTTGTCTGATTCCTCTTTTTAACAAAAGACCCCACTGACTTAGGGGGCGAACAACTCTTTAAATGCGTGTGTGTGTGTGTGTGTGTGTGTGTGTGTGTGTGAGCGTGTGTGTGTGTGTGCGTGTGCGTGTGTGTGTGTGCGTGTGCGTGTGTGAGCGTGCGTGAGCGTGCATGTGAGCGTGCGTGTGTGTGCGTGTGTCCGGTGTCTTCTGTGTTGTCTGAGTGATATTGCTCCAGGAGGTTTCTGGTCATGGCCAAATTAGGGTTGCAGTGCTAACCATTTACATAGCAGCTGCAGGCTTCACACAGAGCCTAATGGAAAGTCGCACTGTCTGTCTGTCTGTGTGTGTGTGTGTGTATGCATAGTACATTTCTTGTCTAATTGCAGCTAATACAAGACCATACTGCATCAGCAGAAAGCCTTGTTGATAATCACCCTGACGAGGCTGTTGTTTCTGATTGGCCGGTTCCTCCTCCTCTTCCTCCCTCGCTTTTTGGTGCGATGACACTCAGGCATTAGCGTCTCTCTCTCCCTCTCTCCCTCTCTCCCTCTCCCTCCCTCCCTCCCTCCCTCCCTCCCCTCCCTCCCTCCCTCCCTCCCTCCCTCCCTCCCTCCCTCCCTCTTTCTCTCTTTCTCTCCATTCCTCCTCTGGTCGGTGGGGCGGTTCAGCAGTTACTGTGGTTGCTTCCCAGGATGGTCTGCCTGCAGACAGGACTATTTCCAGGGTTTGTCTCCGTAATTTGTGGTCATCACACAGGCCTTGGTGGACGGTCAGTAGAGTGAGAGGCATGCGATGCACACCCACCTCACCAGGACCCCGGGCGCTACGCTAATGCAGCGGCGGCCATTTTGTTTCCCCCCCCCCTCCTTTTCAGAGATAAACATAGTGTGTCTGAGAGGCGGGGTTTGGGGTCTGGAGGTATTCTCTCCACCTCCACTCTGTTCTAGGTCTCTTAAAGAGGCCAG